>NW_025919525.1:0-266384 GCF_907164915.1 Impatiens glandulifera | reverse complement strand
CCTGAGAAAAAAAACACCTTGTACCACCCCAAACCAAAACAAGAGAATAAAACAAACCAAACCAAAACAAGAGAACTAGAATGACCACCACCTTGTACCACCCCAAACCAAAACAAGAGAATAAAACAAATGAATGCATAGTTTTGGCAGTTAATGAATAAAGAAATGAAGTTGGCTGTAAAAATACCAGAAAATGGAAAAGAAACTTTAGAACAACCAAAGCAATGTTTGATGATAAAGGAATCAGAAGGCTTGAGAAGGCTTGATTATATAGTTAATACAAGAAAAGTCAACTGAATAAACAATTGCGCCTACACAAACTGAACATAGATGAATCTAGCCCCCTTCTTGTTCCAAATTCTACTTTAGCTCTTATTCAAGAGTTAATATATATATATATATATATATATATATATATATATATATATATATATATATATATATTAGAGTTCCTTCGAGTAAATTAGGACAATAAAAATTAGCTTCCAGCTGCATTGTTGACTTTGCTTGCCTCCTTTGCCCTTTGAAGATTCTGAGAGATAATTTTGTGTCAACAACATATGACATTGATCGACGCCTCTTTATTATGTTTGATATAACTAGGAATAAAAATGAAACAAATCCTACATGCATTCATTAACCTTTGATATCACACTTACATCATATCAGATTAGACCTTTCAATGTGATTTTAGCTGAAATACAAACTTTTTGGGCTTTACAAAATGATTTTTATGCAATTTTTATATACCTATGTGATACAACATGAAAGGTGAATTTCCATTTTATTTAACAAAACCTGGGAATTTTTTCATTGAACCACAGTCAAAGCGAAAGTTGCATTAACCATGTGGAAAAAAACATAACATAACAGTACAAGTAATCACATCGGTTGGCATGAATTAAATTTCCATATTTATATTCAACCAAATACGCAAAAAGAAAAGGAACACGTGGACATCGAGCCCATCAATTACATCCAAAACAAATCACAGGATCAAAGAGCATCAAATCTCATTAATTCTCTAGTTCAAGGCTATCATCCTTCATATTCTACTCCAGCCTCTAACGTTTCTTAATCCTACTTCGATTTAATTATTCTTTTATCTTCCGTCTTGCAATCCTAATGAATGTTTTTCTTCCTTGCAAAGCAAGAAACAACCAAGTTATTCTTTTCATAATTTCAAATAAGAGAAATCTTTCTGTGATCAAACCCATCAAGCTTAAAAGCATATCCCCATGATACCCACAAAATAACAAGGAAAATAGTATTAAGGATTTGATTGATCAGGTTCACCACAATAATTACAGGAGTTTGATCTGATCACTGCACTTAGTTCATTAATTTAATTTTATTTGTCCTCTCCAAATGCAACCCATTTAAGGAATTAGGTTTTACTCATCATTGGACATATATAGACTAGTCTCTTTCAAATAACTTGATGAATGATGAACCTTTCTTTTTCCATTCAAACCAAACGAAAAGGATCAAAGCTAAGACATGGAAATAATAGGGTATAACAATTATGGAGAAATTGGACGAAATGACCCTAAAGATGGGGCATTTGCCTCCGTGGTCACCCGATAATAAAAATTAATCTGGTGACCACTTTATTTTTTTTAGACAAAATTACCCTTTTCGCGTAACGCGAAGTGAATTAGATTTAATATAAATACTCAAATTTTTTCATTTCCTTCATTTCGTTTCTCTCAATGTTATTGTTCGTCGTCGGCGGCGAAAACTTCGGCAACAACGACTACGACTATGCCCCCTAAATCTACAAAGATAAGAAAACCTTAACCTGAATCGATGTTTATAATACAGATTTATGTTCTTATTTTCATATCTTCATTTCAAATCCTAACCCTAACCCAAACCCAAATCGATTTATGTTCATGTTTCCAGTATCTCCAAAACCCAAACCCTAAATCAATTTATGTTCTTATTGTCTATTATCTTCATTTCAAACGATTTATGTTGTCTTAATCAAACTCTAACCCTAAATCAATTAAATATTGGTTCATATTGATTCATATTGGTTCATATTGGTTCATATTGGTTCATATTAGTTCATATTGGTTCATATTGGTTCATATTAGTTCATACAGGTTCATATTGGTTCATTTCTTTGTTCATCTTATTGTTCTTATGTCGATGATGATATTTGCAGATCATATGGGTTCTGTTTCGCGAAAGGCTTCTCGTTACGCGAAGGGCTTCTCGTTTCGCGAAGGATTTCTCATTACGCAAAGGGCTTCTCGTTTCGTGAAGGGCTTCTCGTTTTGCGAAGGGCTTCACGTTTGAAAACTACGAAGATAGTACATTTATATACTAAAAAATACTAAATACTAGTGGTTTGTTACCATTGTCTAGTTTAGTTTGACTATTTCCACCGATATTGTATTGTTTTCTGGTTAATTGCTATATTTATGAACAGTTTTACTAATTTGCCTGTTTCTCACAATATCAGAGAGCAACAACTGCAATTTGGAGGGCCACCAAGATCAGAGGAGCCACCAAGGGCACACGATGATCGTCATACAGACCGGTAATACTACATACACCCTTGGTGCTTTCATTTGAATTCTTAGTTTTAAATTGTTAAACAAACAAAAGAATTGGAATTGTACCTCGCCCAAACATAGTTAGTGTTTTTTAATCTGAATTTCAGTTTGTGCATTTTGATATGAATGATTCTGATGTTCACCCCATCATGTGTAAGGAAAAATCCCGTGAAAAGGGAAAAGATAGAGAGGGTGATAGGGAGAAATCTCGTGAGCGATCTTATGAGAAGCCAAAAGATCGTGATGAACTGGAGAATGAAGTGGAGGGATTGTATGAACATGAATGTCGTCGACGACACCATAGGCACTACGAAGAAGACTATGAAAAATCAGACAATCATAATAATGGGCGTGGTGGTGCGCGATATGAACAACTCTAAAATATTGACGAGGACAAAGAAAAGATTAGGTGAATGAGAACAATTCTTCATTTCCATAATAGACTACCACCAATATCCAAAGAAAAGATATATCTTGTTATTTGTTCAAATAATAACTAGTCTGGTCCTCCATTTTTGTTTTTTTATAGCTATATGTATGATAACTCTCTAGTCTAGTTTGAAACTTCTTGGTGAGTATAAATGATAAAAACATTCTATTTTGGTGAGTTTTGTCTTAAATTTCTATCCAAAATTGTAAATAACAAAAATATGTTTATCATTTGATTTCTTTAGGTGACAGGATGAAAGTACAATATTACATTAATAATTAGAAAAGATTTATATATATCTGATTAAAAAAATAAAACAGACAAAAGAAATTAAGCTTTCTTTTAATTAGTTAATCTGAGGAAATGAAGCTTATTTTAAGTTCTATTAGGATTAGGTTTAATAATGCAAATTGGATTAAAGTCCCTTAATATGAAGGGAAGTTTATCCAAGTCCAATCTCAATTTCTTTATGTCCCCCCCCCCCTTTCAAAATGCAATTCTACAAACAAACCCTTTAACATATAATTATAGAACACCTAAATGAAAACAACTCAATTGTATTGACTATTGAGAAAACCCTTCATCTATAACGTCGACACTTAGCCGATTTCCGTCTTGCTGTAAGTACTTCTTCACTAAATCCAGACCCATATGACGAAACGTGAAGCCCTTCGCGAAACGAGAAGCCCTTCGCGAAACGGAACCCATATGATCTGCAAATATCATCATCGACATAAGAACAATAAGATGAACAAAAAATGAACTAATATGAATCAATATGAACCAGTATGAACCAATATGAACAAATATGAACCAATATGAACAGATTTAATTGATTTAGGGTTAGAGTTTGATTAAGAACAACATAAATCGTTTGAAATTAAGATAATAGACAATAAGAACATAAATTGATTTAGGGTTTTCAGATGGAGATACTGGAAACATTAACATAAATCGATTTGGGTTAGGGTTAGGGTTTGAAATGAAGATATGGAAATAAGAACATAAATCTGTATTATAAACATCGATTCAGGTTAAGATTTTCTTATCTTTGTAGATTCAGGGGGCATAGTCGTAGTCACTGTCGCTGAAGTTTTCACCGCCGCCGACGAACTAGAATAGAGAGAGAAGAGAGAGAAACGAAATGAAGGAAATGAAAAAATTTGAGTATTTATATTAAACCTAATTCACTTCGTGTTTCGCGAAGTCCCTTCGCGTTACGCGAAAAGGGTAATTTCGTCTAAAAAAATAAAGTGGTCACCAAATCAATTTTAATTATCGGGTGACCATAGAGGCAAATGCCCCCATCTTTAGGGTCATTTCCTCCAATTTCCCTATTTGAAAATAATAATTATTTTAATTATTTTGGTTTTTTTATGAAGGTGTTATAACTAGCATGAATCTCATAGGAACAAAATATATATACAAAATATTATTTATTTATAAATATTTTAGATAAAATTAATATTATTTAAATTTAATTAATTTAAAATTAATTTTAATTTGTAAAAATTAAGTTTAATCTTCAACTTAATGTTAACATATATTTTATTTTCCTACTTAACGCTCAACCATCATTTTGTGACTCACACTTTTTCATGTCTTTTTATTCCTTCTACAAACAACCCACAAATTTTAGTTGACCTCAATTGATGACACATATCTTATCTCTCGTCAAACTCAACCACTAACCCCCCAATTGACCATCATCTTGTAACTCACACTTTTTCATATGCATCTTGTTGGGTCAAATTATTTTGACTAAAATAAACTAGAGAATAAGTTTATTTTATGCTGACAGTATTTTGATGATCTTTGTTAAAACTTAGTTGTGAACAAAGCTAAGTTCTCTATTTGTTTTATGCAGGTGCATATATATAAGACTATGCTACTTTAGACGTGGTCTAAAACAGGCTATCTTAGATGTTATACGTAGTTAGACGTGGAAGTATAACTCCTTTAGACGAGGTCTAAAGGGTAACGCAGTTAGACGTGGAAGTCTAACTCCTTTAAAAGATGTCTAAAGGGTAATGCAATTAGACGTAGAAGTCTAACTCCTTTAGACGAGATCTAAAGGGTAACACAGTTGGACGCGGAAGTCGAACTCTTTTAGACGTGGTCTAAAGGGTAGTGTAGTTAGACGGGTACGTCTAACTCCTTTAGAAGAAATCTAAAGGGTAATGCAGTTAGACGTGGAAGTCTAACTCCTTTAGACGCGGTCTAAAGGGTAGCGTAGTTAGATGGGTACGTCTAACTTCTTTAGACGAGGTCTAAAATATAGTGTAGTTAGACGGGTACGTCTAACTCTTTTAGACATGGTCTAAAGGGATACGTAGTTAAACGAGGACGTCTAACTCCTTTAGACGCTGTCTATCGTCTAAATGGTAGTGTAGTTAGACGAGGTCTAAAGGGTAGCGTAGTTAGACGGGTACATCTAACTCCTTTAGACGAGGTCTAAAGGTAGCTTAGTTAGATAGGTACGTCTAACTCCTTTAGACACAGTCTAAAGGGTAGCGTAGTTAGACAGATACGTCTAACTCCTTTAGACGCGGTCTAAAAGGAAGCGTAGTTAGACGGGTACGTCTAACTCCTTTAGACGGGTCTAAAGTGAAGCGTAGTTAGACGAGGACGTCTAACTCCTTTAGAAGAGGTCTAAAGGGATGCATAGTTAGACGAGGACGTCTAACTCCCTTAGACGCGGTCTAAAGGGAAGCGTAGTTAGACGACGACGTCTAACTCCTTTAGACGAGGTCTAAAGGGATGTATATGTTGAGTTATGGAGCCTACACTTATAATAAACTCTACATTGTTAATTAGAGTTTATTGGGTTTTCTTTTTGGTTTTGGGCTTGGGCCTGACCAAAGTTATTTAGGTTTATCACCTGAATGTTTACCCTATAAATATGTGATTATTAAGGGTTTACATTATGAAGACAGAATTCTAGAGAGATAAAGTGTGAGGTAAAAACTCTGTATTCCTTCTTTTTCTTCATAGTGAAATCTGGTGGTGGCTAAAGTGGATGTAGCTCAATTTGAGTGAACCACTATAAATCTGTGTGTTCTTGTGTTCTTTTTTCTTGTGTTTTTTTACGGATTGTTTTCAAGCAGATCGGATTTGGGAGATACAAATCTTAACAACTAGTTTTAGAGCAGCTAGGCTAGATCTGAGCATTGGAAACAATGGCAAGTGAGAACAGTATAGGACAAGGGATTGAAAGATTTTATGGGACATATTACGCCTTCTGAAGAATGCAGATTGAAGATTATCTCTATTGAAAGAAGCTTCATGTTCCTTTGAGTGAGAAACTAGAGAAGATGGATGAAGCTGAATGGAAAATCCTTTATAAACAGGTTTTGGGAGTTGTCCGATTGACGCTAGCCAAGACGGTTGCTCACAATGTAGCAAAGGAGAAGACCACCATGGGTCTGATGAAAGCTCTTTCTGATATGTATGAGAAACCATTTTCTAACAACAAGGTACACTTAATGAAAAGACTCTTTTCGTTAAGAATGGTTGATAGTACTTCTGTCACTACTCATTTGAATGAATTCAATACAATTGTGAATCAATTGCTATCTGTTGAGATTGATTTTGGGGATGAAGTTAGTACCCTGATTTTGTTAGCATCTCTACCAAATAGTTGGGAACCTATGAGGGCATCAATTAGTAATTCAGTTAGAAATGTTAAACTGAAATTTGTTAAAGTTAGAGATCGTATTCTTGCTGAAGAGGTTCGTAAAATTGATTTTGGTAAAACATTCAAAGGTTCTGCTCTGAATGTGGAAAACAGGGGAAGATGTAATGATAGAAATTTCAACCGAGGTAAGAGCAGATCTATGTCAAGGAGCAGGAGGAGTCAGTCCAAGTCTGGGCGGACATTTGAGTGTTGGAATTGTGGTAAACATGGTCATTTAAAGAGGAACTGCAAGGCACCGAAGAAAAATGGTGATGATAAAAATTTTGCAGCCAACGTTGTTATAAAATCTATCACTGATGCGTTACTTCTGTCTGTTGATAGCCCGATAGATTCATGAGTTTTGGACTCAGGAGCCTGTTTCCACACCACTGCCCACAAAGAATTAATGGAGAATTATGTGGCTAGAAACTGTGGGAAAGTTTATCTCGCAGATGGTGAGCCACTAGATATTGTTGGCATGGGGGACATCAAATTGAAGATGACAAATGGTTCTGTTTGGAAGATTAATAAGGTGAGACACATTCTAGGTTTAATGCGCAATTTGATCTCTGTTACACAACTTGATGAAGAAGGTCACAATTTCAGTTGTGGAAATGGTGCGTGGAAGGTGACTAAAGGAGAAATAGTTGTTGCTCGAGGTCACAAAACTGGAACGTTATACACGACTTCAACTTGCAGAGAATCAGTTGCTGCTGTAGTTGATGACTCGAAGAACAATGAGCTGTGGCATTGCAGGTTGGGCCATATGAGCGAAAAGGGATGAAAATTCTTTTGAAGAATGGACAGATTCCAGAACTGAAGTCTGTTGAACATCAGTTATGTGAAACCTGCATTCTTGGAAAACAGAAACGGATGAGTTTCTTAAAAATTGGGAAGGAGCTCAAGAAAGAAAGGCTAGAGTTGGTACACACTGATGTGTGGGGACCTGCACCTATTTCTTCTATTGACGGATCACAATACTACGTGACATTTATAGATGATTCGACAAGAAAGGTATGTGTATATTTTATGAAGCACACAAGTCTTTGGTTGAAAATGAAACAAATCAGAAAGTTAAGTGCTTGATATCCGACAACGGAGGTGAATATATAAATTCAGATTTCAAAGAGTATTGTGCTGTGAATGGGATCAGTATGGTGAAGACTGTTCCCCGAACGCCTCAAGAGAATGGAGTAGCTGAACGAATGAATCGAACATTGAACAAGCGTACTAGAAGCATGAGATTGCATGCAGGGCTGCCTAAAACCTTCTAGGCAGAAGCTATTAATACTGCTGCCTATTTGATAAACAAGGGACCCTCTGTTACTCTTGAATTCAGAATTCCTGAAGAAGTCTGAAGCAATAAAAATGTAAACCTTTCTTATTTGAAAGTGTTTGGTTGTTTATCATATGTTAATATTAATGAATGTGATTAGAGCAAACTTTATCCAAAGTCTAATAAATATTTTTTCATTGGTTATGGTGATATCGAGTTTGGTTATCATTTCTGGAATAATCATAATCGGAAGATCATTCGTAACAGAAATGTTATCTTCAATGAACAAGTTCTTTACAAAGATTATGTTGGGAAGACATCAGATGGTGATTCCAAGTTGGAAGAGACTGGTACAGTCGATTTGAGAGATTTTTCAACTGAATATATACCGACTGTTGAAGAAGAACAATGTGTTGTTGAAGATGAAATTGTTGAGAATGTGGTCCTAGAGGTAAATCAGCAAACACCGGTTATACAGTTGAGAAGATCGTCAAGGAATCGAAAACCAGTTGAGAGGTGGTCTCCATCTCTGAACCTGAATGCTTTGAGAAAGCAATAAAATCTGATGAATCAATTAAGTGGGAGTCTGCGATGAAAGATGAGATGGACTCTTTGACGTTGAATCAGACTTGGGATCTCACTAAGCTGCCAAAGGGAAAGAAAGCACTTCACAACAAATGGATCTTCAGGATTAAAGAAGAACATGATAAAACCATGAGGTACAAGGCAAGGTTGGTTGTGAAAGGATTTCAACAGAAAGAAGGTATTGACTACAATGAAATCTTCTCTCCAGTAGTTTAATTGATGACAATCAGAACTATTTTGAGTTTGGTTGTGAAAGAAGATCTTCATATTCAACAAATGGATATCAAAACTGCTTTTCTTCATGGTGATATAGATGAAGAGATTTATATGCGACAACCAGAAGGATTTGAAATCAAAGGAAAAGATGAGCTTGTGTGTAAGCTTCAGAAGAGTCTGTATAGTTTGAAACAGGCTCCAAGGCAATGGTACAAGAAGATCGATAGTTTCATGAAAAGTAACAATTTTTTGAGGTGTGATGCTGATCATTGCTGCTATATCAAGAGGTTTGATAAATCGTACATTATTCTTCTTCTCTACGTTGATGACATGTTGATTGTTGTAGAAAGCTTGTATGAGATTAACAAGCTCAAGAAAGAGTTGTCTGAAAAGTTTGCAATGAAGGATTTGAGTGCTGCTAAACAAATCATTGGGATGAGAATTTTCAGGGATGAAGAAGTTCTCAAGCTTTCACAAGAAGAATATGTGAAGAAAGTTCTTAACAGGTTCAACTTGTATGATGAAAAAACCAGTTACTACCCCCTTATCTAGTCACTTCAGACTATCTAAATATCAGTCGCCTTCAACAGAGGAGTAGAAAAATTACATGGCAACTGTTCCGTATGCCTCTGCCATTGGTTGTATTATGTATGCAATGGTTTGCACAAAACCAGACATAGCACATGTAGTGGGAGTTGTTAGCAGATTCATGAGCAATCTGGGTAGACAACATTGGGAAGTAGTAAAGTGGATACTACGATACTTAAGAGGAAGTACGAGTCTCGCTTTGTGTTTTCGAAAGTCTAATATGGGTTTGGAAGAATATGTTGATGTTGACAATGGTGGTGATGTTGATAGTAAGAAGAGCACAATAGGGTATATTTATACTCTGGGAGGTATCGCAATCAGTTGGGTTTCAAAATTGCAGAAGATTGTTGCTCTTTCTAGTTATGAGGTAGTGTATGTTGCTGTGACAGAAGCTACTAAGGAAATGATGTGGTTACAACCCTTTTTGCGAGAATTGGGTCAAGACTACGAGGGAAGTGTGTTGCGATGCGACAATCAGAGTGCCATTCATTTGGAAAAGAATCTTGTTTATCATGGCAGGACGAAGCATATACAGGTTCGTTATCATTTCATCCGGTCAGCTTTAGAAGATGGAGTATTAGCGCTTGAAAAGATTCTCGGGAGTGAGAATCCAGCTGATATGTTGACGAAAGCTGTGACAAATGAGAAACTGAAGTTGTGTGCAACTTCAGTTGGTCTTATTCGTTAAGACACCGGATGGAAAGCCACTACCGATCGAGAAATGATGAAGTTAGTCTCCAAGTGGGAGATTGTTGAGTTATGGAGCATACACTTATAATAAACTCTACATTATTAATTAGAGTTTATTGGGTTTTCTTTTTGGTTTTGGGCTTGAGCCTGACCAAAGTTATTTAGGTTTACTAACTGAATGTTTACCCTATAAATATGTGATTATTAAGGATTTACATTATGAAGACAGAATTCTAGAGAGATAAAGTGTGAGGCAAAAACTTTGTATTCATTCTTTTTCTTCATAGTGAAATATGGTGGTGGCCGAAGAGGATGTAGTTTAATTTGAGTGAACTACTATAAATCTGTGTGTTCTTGTGTTCTTCTTTCTTGTGTTTTTTAACAGATTATTTTCAAGCAGATTGGATTTGGGAGATACAAATCTTAACAGTGTAGTTAGACGAGGACGTCTAACTCCCTTAGACACGGTCTAAAGCAACACGTCTAATGTTTTGCTTTAGCAGCCGTCTGAAGAAAGCATACGTCTAACCACGGTCAACTAGATGTTTGTTACTCTTGCTCCACTCACTTCTGTGCAGTCTGACAAGCCAACTATTTACATCAAATGAATGAATGCCATGTACGTGAATATTCTTTCCACTACATGTCCGGTACAAGACAATATCAGAGGATATTCTGCACACTAACGGTTTGGTACGACCACGATCCAAATGCTCAGAGTCTATTGTACTCTGGTACTATAGGCGGCCGTCTAACGAACACTTGCCACGTGTACACCAAGAAGATTCGACCGTTTGTATCCTTCTACTACAAATAGATGATCAAGGATAACAGACGAATTACCTAACTGGTTACTTGTTCACTTTCTTACCGATTACTACATTCATCTTGCTCTTACTCTTACTGATTTCTTACATCCTTAAAATTCAAGAGAGAAATTCAATTACTGTCTAGCCGTGAGAATATTATAAGTTAAATAAATGTTGTTCTGTTTAACAGAGAGTTAGCTAGCTCAGTAAGTTGTATTTGATTTAAAGTATTTAGTGGATATCCTTCCGGTTGTGGAAGAAGGGGTGACATAGGAGTTTTATCTCCGAACATCCATAAAACTCCCTATGTTCTTTACTCCTTGCCATTTACATTCGGTTGTCTAAAGCTTCAAATCTAACAAACACTTCCGCACTTGAATCTGTTTCAAGAGTTTGGAAGATTTGTGAAGAATAGAAAAAGATATTAATCCCTCACAGGATTACTATCAAAACCTTTTTCGTAAGCTGTTAATAATAGTCAAACCCTAGTCTTTATTGCTAGCACCGATCCTATCACATCTTTATCCCCGACAAACTATCTACTAACCCTAATTTTGTGACTCACATTTTTTCATATGCCTCTTTTATCCATTGACAAACCACTCACCAATCTTAGCCGACCACTCTTTTACTCTCACTTCAACAAATCAACAATCAATCTCAACTGATCATAGACCGCTTATCCAACGTCAAACCAATCACTAACCCCTAAATTGATGACACATCTCTTACCTCTCGTCAAACTCAACCACTAACCCCCAATTGACTCTCCTCTTGTAACTCACACTTTTCATATGTGTTAGAATCTTGGTCGCGGGTGGGGAACCAGGGTCTGGCCGGTTAGTACTTTCATTCAACGGTTGGTGCTAATCCGGTTAGAGATTAACACCGGGTTTCAATACTACACAAACTGTCATAAACCCTTGAACCGAGTTCAAGTGTGGAAGTGGTTTGTTTTAGGTTGAAGCAACACACACATAAGATGAATAAAGATAGAATCTGTATAATGTCGGTTTGGAGATTAGGAGGTCGGTTTAAGGTTTAGTGAATCAGTTAGAGTGATGTAAGTCGGTTAGAATGAGTCGGTTAGAACGTAGAGCCGGCAGAAAGTAAAGAACAAGACTCATGTTTTATGGATGTTCGGAGATAAAACTCCTATGTCACCCCTTCTTCTCGAAACCGCGAGAAGGATATTCACTAAGGAATACACAAACACAATATCCGATCGAGACTTATTTACTGCTCGATAAACACTCGTACAATTTTCACAAAAATTGTAATCTCACTTCAAATGCACACTTAAGCTTTTTAATCGTAGAGAGATAAACACAACTTGTAACTTGGGTTGTTGGAACTCTTAATTGTTGTCTCTTATAACTGCATTTACTCCTCTTCAGCTCCTTCTTTTATAGGTGAAATGTGCCAACGGTCACATTTCTTCAACGGATACCTTCAGGGTAATCCTTGAATCTGATTGGTTGAGCAGAGGTTTAGCATTGCATTAATTGCGGTTCTGGTTTCCAAGGCATAGGTCAAACCGGCTAGGTTTGTCTTTTACTTAATATAGCAACTGTCGGTTGGACAGTTGCCTGTACCTGGAAGGTTGCGCCTCTGACTTATCCCAGAGTGGAAAGATCTCTTTAGGCAAGCTTCTGCAGCCTACAGAGTATCATCAGACTTGTATGAATATGACAATGTTATAGTATGTTCCTTTGGTATCATTTTCCAAAGATACTCAAAGTATCTGTTTGCACCGATTCTTAAAATGTACTTAGTTTGATATTCTTGGCTTCTTTCTCTAAGTAGTCTCTTAATCGGTTTTCCAGTTGGATGCATTTCGGTTTAGGATGTCTACCGGTTGTTCATAGTTTCAGGTTAACAGGATAGCTTTCCGATTTTGGATACATCCTCTGCTTCTTCTTCTAACCGTTTAGATTCGTTGATCGGTTGGATTCTTGACCGATCAGATTTTTTTGACCGTTCAATGTTCTTGACTGTTCCTGCACATGAAATTTGTTTTTCTTAAGTTCTTATTTTAACTGGTCTAATTTATCTATCAATATGCCTTATCCCCTCGACAAACTACCCACTAACCCTAATCTTGTGACTCACACTTTTTTATATGCCTCTTTTAGCCCTCAACAAATCACTCACAAATCCTAGTCGATCACTCTTTTACTCCCACTTCAACAAATCAACAACTAACCACCACTCGACCTTCATCTCATTCATCTCGTGACATCACACTTTCAAATACTCATCAAACTAACAATTAATTCCGACCTCAAACTCGACAAACCACCCACCACCCAACCTCCATCTCGTGACCTCACACTTTCAAATGCTCGCTAAATGAACCACTAATTCCGATATCACACTCGATAAACAACCTACCACCCGACCTCCATCTTGTGACCTCACACTTTCAAATGCTCTCCAAACCAACCACTAATTCTGACCTCATACTTGAGAAACCACCCACCACCCGACCTCCATCTCGTGACATCACACTCGACAAACCACCACCAACCGATCTTCATCTCGGGACCTTACACTTTCAAATGCTCACTAAACCAATAACTAATTCCGACCTCATACTTTCAGATGCCTCGTATCATTTGTTTAAAAATTGCGCAAACATATATTATAGTCAAGAATGCATTCTTAAAAATCTAAATTTGCATGTTTTGAGATTCGAACCCTAGTCTAAAGAATGAAATGTGAGATTGTTGAAATAATTATATTATTTTAGGTATGTATATATATTTTGTATTTAATATTTATTACCAATTAATTAATTTTTATATTAACTAAATAAATTATTTATACTAATACAGAAAATTATGTATATATATATATAATGAGAGAGAAAATATATAATAAAAAATAAAATGTATTTATATAAAATTAATGATACAAAATAATATATATAAAGTAACTATATTTAATATATATATATATATATATATATATTATATATAAATTATTGATAAAAAATATATTTTATATGATTAATGAGAATATATATATTAGAAACTCTATAAAATAATACACTTGGGACAACTAAAATTTATTAATTAATCGATAAATTAATAATTATTAATTTATATTTTATAAATTTATATATTAATTAATATTTTATTAATTTATAGTAAAATACTTAGTTTACGAACACCTTTAAGCTTTCACTTAATTATTGTAGAAGATGATGAAAGTTCTACAATGGAGCCCCCTTCGCGAAACGAAACTATTAAAGCGTCAATCACATTGAACAATTTCTTGTTGAGCTATGAGAAAACAACACCAGAATTTCTTACAATACTAAAGAAAATTAGAGACGACATTTAAGGGGAAATTGATTTCAACAAAAGACAATTAAGTCATTTTTCAAGAAACCTTCATAAATCATTCATGTAATATGCTATATATAAGGAATTATTAATTTATAATTTATATGGGGTCTAAAGAAATTATCAAAAATGTATTATCTTATAATTTTAGCTAATTATTAATTTAGCACTCTATCCCCGAGTCGAGACCGGCCAAAAATATTATCTTAGAGAATTTATTAAATAATCGAGTATTAATTTATCGAGTTTCTAATATATATATATATATATATATATATATATATATATATATATATATATATATAATTATTGAGAGAGAAAATAAATTATAAAAAAAAATATAATATAAAATATATGTACAGTCAAATAATGCATTCTTAAAAATTTGAATTTATATGTTTTGAGATTCCAACATTATTCTTAATCATTAGTGTGAACATTTTAAGGAACACTTAAAATTGTTAAAATTAATTTTATTATTGTATATATATATTTATATAACCTTGTTGAATTTATATATATATATATATATATATATTACTTTATTAATCATTAACTTTATTTTAAATTAAATATAGATGACCTATAATAATTTAATTGTTCACTCTCTTAAATTAAGTTGCTTAATATTTGATTACTTAAATATTTACTTAAAATTATGATATGATTTAAATTTATGAGATTTAGTTCAAGTTTAAATATCAATAACAAAATAATTTTTTTTAATTAATTGTGAAAAATAAATTAGATAAAACTTAATATCATGAATATAATATATATATATATATATATTATATAACTGAACATATTTACCTTTATAAATAAACCATTTTAAGGTCAACTAAAACAAGAATTAATTTGAATTCTTATCTAAGAAACTAATCATGAAGAATATTTATTATTATATTTTGAACGACATTAAAATTTATCATTGGCCGTTGATTGATAATCAACTGCACGGAGTACAATAGAATTCATCGGCACAATCATTCGAGAAGTGCCTTTTTGTAGCTGTTAATCGTTGACGCAAATTGGAGAATCGGTCTCTTCTGTCAAGGTGTCGACACAAGACCTTTAAGAATGATGGGTTGATCGAAAGGTCACAAGAATATATTAATCCATCTATAGGCTTTGGCCACAATTCCTTGATCTCATAGTTGCTTCTGACTTTCTTCTTCGAAGGACCGACAAAGCCAACACTAGGGTGAACATTAGAGCAACCTTAAGATGTTGAAAAGTTGAGAGAGCCGCAGGTGTCCAGTTGAAATTCCTTTTCTTGAGCATATATAATATGTACTCGGACTCAAGCGTCTTTTCAATCCTTGACTTTATCCATCGAGGCACGCTTGCAAAAGGTTGAGTTGAAAGCGAACAGATGCCATTGAGCCCATATTGTGGTCCTGATCAAATATTCCATCCTGAAAAGGGAGCTCAGGAAATTATTATTGATTTACATATATATGTCAAAATAATGAGAAATCCGCACAAGTTAAAAGAGGATAGATGCACGAGGATATTCAAATAAAATTTAAGTTTAAATAAATCTTTATAAAACAAAAGAAAGACAACTTTAGATTTGTGAATTTTATTTATTATACCACTGAAAAGGGGATCACACATACTCGAGAAACAACAGGGCCAAAACAATTAACATGTATAAGCAGCAAACGACCCACTAAAAATTGAGAGTAATATATTTGAATTATAATTTTATCCAACTAAATAGAATTTGGAACCAAACATAATATAACCTCAGCTAAAATTTTGAATAGTGAAAAAATAACATGAAAGAACTCAGAACAAAATAACTTTCATCTCCTCTATAAGTTATAGATAGAGAAAGAAAAAATAGAAATGAAATGAAATTATATATATATATATATTTAATATATATATATATATATTAAATATCAATTAATTTTATTTTTTAAAAATTTAAAATTGATTTTTACTTTTGAAATTTGAAATTTTATAAATTTATATTATTATTTAATATCTAGCATCAAATTAGTTTAATTTGTAAATGTTTTATTTTTGTATTATTTAAAAATTAATATTTTATATGTAATTTTTTATTTAAGTTAATGAGAATTAATATTTTATAAAAAAGAAGAAATACTTATTTTCCAATCATTAGATTCAATTTGGATATATAAACTGGTAAGTTATTAACTCAAAGTAACGGCTTGTTTCCTGAATTATATATATATATATATATATATATATATATATATATATATATATATATATATATATATATATATATATATATATATATATATATATATATATATATATATATATATATATATATATATATATATATATATATATATAATGATTAATTTGATTTTAATTGGTTTGTCGGGTTAAAGTTGTGATTAATTTGGATATTTATGTGAGATAAATTGATACTTAATTGAGTCGGATCGTGGGTTGACCCGTTCATAAATTTGAAACGGTTAAAAATAAAAATAAATATATTATATGGATGTTTCGAACTTGCAACCTAACAAAATAAATAAAACTTTTTAACCAACAAAGCTAATAAGATTTTTTGTTTTAAATTCTACACAAAATTTGATGAACGCGCGACATTAATAACAATATAATACATGTTAGGATCGGCGTCAACAACAACCGGTAGGGTTGGAGTATTGTTGAATGACTTTCGACTTTCAATTCGGTTTTAACCCTGTTAGAGGTTAAAATTTGTTTCTATTCTCGTGACAAATCTTCGCGAGCTCTTGAATCTGAATCAAGTGTGGAATGACTCGCTAGATTTGAAGCGTATTGATGCAGTATGAATAATACAGTAAGAAATGGACACGAAGTTGTTTCTAGATGTTAGGAGATTAACAACTCCTACGGCACCCCTTCTTCTGTTTCCAAAAGAATATACTAGAAGGCTTTAACTTGTATAACCTCTACACAAGTTCAGTCAGAAATCCATGACTTAACAATGTCTGTTCCGAACTTCTAGCTCTCGCTTTGTTGAACAGACACCATCTGTTCAACTTATAACGCTTAATATTCTCAATCAAATATTATAACAATCTTTCTCTCATCTTATCTTAATAGATAATACAGAGTATGTGAATTACAACTTGGATTGTTATCAAAAAAAGCGACAAACTTCTTTTTGATTAAGATGGTCTTATATATATGAGTCACAACTTCTTTGCATTTAATGTTGGCGTGTTGTAGATCTCTGCGTGCTGATATAGCATAACTCTACTTGAGTGCTATAGTCTCCCTTGAGTATCGTAGCCCTACTTGAATGGCGTGTTGTAGAGCTCCGCGTGCTGACGTAACATAGCTCTACTTGAGTGTTGTAACCACACTTCTTAGAAGGTTTTTATAGTTGTATACGGTAGTTAATGCAACGGTCGAATCTTAATATTGACATGTGGAATTATTTTGTGTATTATTGTGCATACTGATGTGGCGGTCTGCCGTTTATCGGGCGATGAGTAAGGAAATTGAATGGGCGCTACTTCAGTCTTCTGTTGAAGCCTAGACATCTGCTAGCGCTTCTTCAGACCAGAGCGTCTGTTGAAGCCTAGACGTCTACTAGTACTTCTTCAGACTAGAGCGTCTATTGAAGCCTAGACGTATGATATCGCTTCTTCAGACTAGAGCGTCTGTCGAGGCTTAGACGTCTGTTAGCGTTTCCTTAGACCAAAGCGTCTGTTGAAGACTAGACGTCTGCTAGCGCTTCTTCAGAACAGAGCGTCTGTTGAAGCTAGCGCTTCTTCAGACCACCACGTCTGATGTAGTTCAGACTCCGTCTGCTTGCGCACTACTTTAGACTTCGTCTGTTGTAGTTCAGACTACGTCTGCTCGTGCACTACTTCAGACTTCATCTGTTGTAGTTCAGACTACGTCTGCTCGCGCACTACTACATACTACCACATCTGTTGTAGTTCAGACTACGTCTGTTCGCACTCTACTTCAGACTGTCACGTCTATTGTAGTTCAAACTACGGCTGATCGCGCTCTATTTCAGACTAACATGTCTGATGTAGTTAGACTTTGTCTGCTCGCGCTCTACTTCAGACGAACATGTCTGATGACATGCATCTTATGATCTATACCTGCGCAAAGACAATTTACATAACTTAGTTTTATTCAGACTACATCATTAAAACTATGTCGTATTGATTAAACTTATTCTATTAAGTTTATTAAATCATTTTCCTTAATTAATTATTTCTCTTTTAATTAATTTTTCATTTTCTTTATTTAACTTAATCTAACAATATATATATATAATAATAATAATAATACTTAATTTGAATTTGCTTGGTTTGCCAGATTAAGAGCTAGAACTGTGGTTAATTTGGATATATATGTGAGAATATATGGATACTTGAGTCGGATCGTGAGTTGCCCCGCTCATAAATTTGAAACGGTTAAAAATAAAATTAAAAAAACTAAAGGTATGTTTCGAACTTTCAACTTAACCAAAACAAGTAAAACTCTTTAATTAACTAAACTAATAAGACTTTATTTTTAATTCTACACAAAATTTAATAAAAGCGCAACAATAATATATATATATATATATATATAATATGTTGGGTCAAATTATTTTGACTAAGTGTTGAAATAGTTTAACCATTGGGATTTTGATGATGAAATGATTTATGCACTTTGATGCATGTGTATCGAAATCATATTTCATGAGACTTGGCTCTAATGAGGCTCATTAGACCGATTTGGTATTAGATGCACAGAATTTGACTTGCAGTCTAATGAATTTCGGAATTAGACGTGCAGTCTAACTCGTGGAGTTAGACGTGCAATCTAATGAATTTCGTAATTAGACGTGTAGTCTAATTCAGCAGAGTTAGACGTGTAGTCTAATATACTCAGAATTAGACGTGCAGTCTAACTCGTGGAGTTAGACGTGCAGTCTAACTCGTGGAGTTAGACGTACAGTCTAATGGAATCCGTAATTAGATGTGCAGTCTAACTCGTGGAATTAGACGTGCAGTCTAATGGAACTCGTAATTAGACGTGCAGTCTAACTCAGCGGATTTAGACGTGCAGTCTAATATACTCAGAATTAGAAGTACAGTCTAATGGAATCCGTAATTAGACGTGCAATCTAACTCGTGGAGTTAGACTTGTAGTTTAATGGAATTTCTGAATTAGACGTGTAGTTTAACTCCTGAAGTTAGACGTGCAGTCTAATGAATTTCAGAATTAGACGTGTAGTCTAACTCGTGGAGTTAGACGTGCAGTCTAATGAAATTCGTAATTAGACGTGCAATCTAACTCAGCGGAGTTAGACGTGCAGTCTAACTCAGCGGAGTTAGACGTGTAGTCTAATGGAAATCATAATTAGACGTGCAATCTAACTCAGCGGAGCTAGACGTGTAGTCTAATAGAATTCGTAATTAGACGTGCAGTCTAACTCAGCGGAGTTAGACGTGCAGTCTAATATACTCGGAATTAGACGTGTAGTCTAATATATTGTGAAAGTTAGACGTGTAGTCTAACTCTTTCAGACAAGTCTGAAGTAGAACTGAAATTAGACGTGCAGTCTAACTCAGCAGAGTTAGACGTGCAATCTAATAGTTTGTGAAAGATTAGACGAGAAGTCTAATTGGTGAAAGTTAGACGTGTGGTCTAACTCCTTCAGATTAGTCTGAAGTGATTTTAATTAGACGTATGTCTAATCCCATTAGACCAGGCGGTCTAATGGACTCTACTCTTAGACGGGGATGTTTGATTTCATTAGACGAGGTCGTCTAATTGAAATACGTCTAATGCTATGCTTAAGCAGTATGCTTCAAGCTAGCACCTGCCTACCCACGTGCTATAGCTGTACTCTACTCCTGCTCCACTTTCTAGTGAAGATTAGTACGATATATATATGCAACCATCCAACAAATGCCACGTAAGAGAATTACCCTCATATTACTTGTTTTGCAGGTACATCTCTGATGGAATATTCAGCGCACTACCAGTTGGTGTACGACCACGATTCCTGTGCTCAAAACCTGCTGTGTACTATGGAGGCTTTCTAATGGAAGAGTGCCACGTATCATTCTAAAGATTCGACCGTTAGTCTCTGCCCAATATTTATCAAATCTCAAGGACAACGGACAAACTTACTGGTTGAAAAATCTCTAGATCCTCTTGCTTGTCGGAATTACAGAGAGAGAAATCAAGCCATTGAACATTCATATTGTGAAGCTGCTTTCCTGATTGTACTGTGTGTGAATCAAGAGAGAGCTAGAATCAAAAACACCGTTAGCTGAGTGATATTCTTCATCTTATAAATTGAACAGAGTGTGTTCTGTTCAATAGTGAGCTAAGTGTGTGCAAACTGTATTTGATTCGAATCATATTATAGTGAATCCTTCCGATGGTTGGAAGAAGGGGTGGCGTAGGAGAGTTTGCTCCGAACATCCATAAACAAACTGTTGTGTCTTTTCATTTCTGTCATCTTCTCATTCTTCATCTTGAGCTTCAAACCTAAGTCAACAATTCTGCCTTGATTCTATTTCAAGTGTTTACAAGGGTTTGCGTAGAATAGAAAGCGAATTAAATCCCTAACAAGATTTATTTCAAACCGTTTTTCATTAACCTTCATCAATAGACAGACCCCCGTCTCTATCGATAAAGCCGATCCTATCAATTGGTATCAGAGCCTTGTTTCTATTCTCAAGTATCAAGAACCTGAAGCATGTCTATCATCAATGAGATCCCTATTTTGTCAAGGGACAACTGCGAATATTGGATGATGAGAATGCAAGCTCACTTGGCTGCTCTTGATTGTGATATGTGGAGTGTCATTACTGACGGCCCCATAAAGATTTCGAAGCCAAGAAGTGAGTGGACTACTGAAGATAAGATGACCAACAACCTGGATAATGTTGCTAGGAACATTCTATATCAGTCAATCAATATGAATGTGTTCTATGAAATCAAGTCCTGTTCCTCTGCTAAAGATATATGGAATAAGCTTAATTAGATCTACGGTAGAAGTATTCAAGCAAAGAAGGAACATAAAGCTTTCATGTGTAATGAAAACAAATCCAGATGGGCCGATAGCGATTCAGAGGAGTCTCCTGCTGAAAAGGAGAATGAAGCTGTTACATGCTTGATGGCAGATGACCAATCCAAGGTAAATGATATCTCTGCACCAAAATTTACAAACGAGGAGTTAACTAATGTACTCAATGAAATGACCATTGAGTACAAGAAGTTAAATGACTCTTTTTACGAAATGAAAGTTAAATATGAATCAACTGTTCTGTCATCCAACAAAGAATCTGAATCAAACGTTTTTGACGAAAAAATAGCAGAGATCTCATCTGAGAATGAGATGCTCATAGAACAGATTCAAACTCTTTCATCTAAAAACAAGAGATTAAACTATGTAGTCAGTGCATGGACAAGGTCCGGAGATGCTGTCAAACATCAGATCAGTATGTTGAAACCTGTTGGATCTAGATTCGGATTGGGATTTGACAGAAATGACCTTAGCATGTCCTGCAAAGAGTCAAACTCATCAACTGACAAGTTTAAGACAATACGCTTTGTCAAAGGAGGTATGAATGACATTGAATCTGATCCTATTCATGAAGAAGTAGCCTTAAAAAATGAAATAATTTATGTTCCGCCGACTGTTAGCTGGCTTGAAAATAAGCTGGAAGCAGCTAGCAAGTCTGGCAATCTAAAACCTGAATCTAAGTCAAGGAGTTTTAAAAGAAAGTCTTCTTCAAAATCTAAGGGATCAGTGGCTAGCAGAAAGTCGTCTGCTAAGTCAAAAACATACACATTAATCACAGCACAAAATGGGAAATCCATCAGAATAACTCAAATATGGAGTCCTAAGGGACTGATTGACCGATGACCCAATTGAAAGTGGGTACCAAAAGATTGTAAATATTTATTTATGTAGGTACAAATAAACGAAGGGCTGGAGGAATCTGTATGGTATCTTGATAGCGGATGTTCCAGGCATATGACAAGAAACAGACGGCTTCTCACTGATATATCAGATTGCTCTGGACCTAAGATCACTTTTGGTGACAATAAGAAGGGTAAGACCATGGGTAAGGGTAAAATTATCCATGGTAATCTAACTATTAATGACGTACTGCTTATTGACAATCTGTGTTATAATTTGATCAGCATTAGTCAATTATGTGATAATGGTTTGTCAGTAGATTTTCAAACTCATGCATGTCTAGTTAAAGACCAAGATGGAAACACTTTATTGACTGGCAATAGAGTAGGAAACTCATGTAAAATGAATTGGCAAAAAAAGTCTTCTAATTCTATGTGTATGATTGCCAAAAAAGACCAGCAGTGGCTATGGCATAAAAGGTTAAATCATTTGAATTTCAAAACCATCAACAACATTTGTTCAAACAACTTGGTTTTTGGATTACCTAAAATGCAGTTTTCTAAGGACAAGGTATGTCCTGCTTGCCAGTTAGGTAAACAGTGCAGATCATCGTTCAAAAATAAAGAAAATCATAATCTAGCCGTTGCCTAGAACTTTTACATATGGATCTGTTTGGTCCAATTCCTGTAAAGAGTATAGGAGGAATGATATTTTCCCTAATTGTTATTGACGATTTCTCTAGATTTACATGGGTTGCATTTTTACCATCAAAAGATAAAACTTCTAAAAACATGATTAGAATATTTAAAGGAATTCAGAATCAGAAATCTTTAAATATTACGTGCATTAGAAGTGATCAGGGAACTGAGTTCACTAACAGATTCCTATAATCTTATCTCGATGAGACTTAAATTATGCACGAGTTGTCTAGCGCCAGAACTCCACAGCAAAACGGCATTGCTGAGAGAAGAGTGAGAACTCTGAAGGAAGCAACGAGATCTATGCTAGCTGAATCAAATGTACATCATAGATTCTGGGCGGAAGCCATAAGTACTGCTTGCTATACACAAAATCGGTCAATAATTAACAAACGTTTTGATAAAACTCCCTATGATTTGTACTATGGGAGAATTCCCACAGTTTCTTATTTTAAGATATTTGGGTGTAAATATTTTATCCATAACAATGGAAAGGTTTATCTGACCGTTTTTGATGCTAAAGCAGATGAGGGATTCATGTTGGGATACTCGTCAGTAAGCAAGGTTTACAGAGTATACAACAAAAGAACACAGACTGTTGAGGAATCCCTCCATGTAGTTTTTGTTGAGCCTGTTTAGAGCAAATCCATTGAATCCATTTATCTTGCTGACAGACTAAAAGCGACAAGTCTTGAGTCTGTAAGTGAAGAAGAAGAAACTCTGGACAAGCGGATTGCCCTGTCTGATTCAGTGGCTGATCCGATTGAAGTTCAACCAGATATACAAACTCCTGTTCAACAAGAAGTTGAGAGTTTAGTCGTCGCAGAGTCAACAGTTCAGATGACCAATCCTCTTGGATCCAACTTCAGATAAAATAGAAATCATCCACCAGAACTGATCATCGGAAATCATTTTTCTCCTCGAAGGACAAGACGTCAACTGATGGATGAAATGGCCAACTTCACATTTATTTCTCAGATTGAACCCAAGAAAATTGGTGAAGCTGTAGTTGATCTAGATTGGATCAATGCTATGCAAGAGGAGTTAAACCAATTTGTGAGAAATAAAATGTGGTATCTTACTCCTAGACCAACTAATAAGTCAGTTATAGGAACAAGATGGGTCTTTAGAAACAAGCTTAGTGAAGATGATTTAGTCATAAGAAACAAAGCTCGTTTAGTTGCTCAAGGATACAGACAAGAGGAAGGTATTAATTTTGATGAGTCTTTTGCACCGGTAGCAAGACTAGAGGCAATTAGAATCTTCCTAGCATATACATCATTTAAGAACTTTAAGGTTTTTCAAATGGATGTATAAAGTGCATTTCTAAATGGGAAATTAAGTGAAGAAGTATATGTTGAGAAACCCCCGGATTCATAAATCATGTGTTACCTAATCATGTTTATAAGCTCGACAAAGCATTGTATGGTTTGAAACAAGCTCCTAGAGCTTGGTACGACACATTAACTGAATTTCTGTTTGATCATGATTTTGTTGTTGGAACTGTGGATAAAACCTTGTTTAGATTTACTAAAGATTCTCACATTCTGCTTGTTCAAATATATGTTGACGACATTATTTTTGGTTCAACTAACCCCAAATTTCGTGAGAAGTTTTCTAAGCTGATGCAGGACAGATTTGAAATGAGCATGATGGGAGAGTTGACATTCTTCCTTGGGCTTCAAGTCTGTCAGTTAGAAAATGGAACCCTTATCAATCAGGCCAAATACACCAAGGAACTGCTAAAGAAGTTTGGTTTAGAGAACTGTTCCGCAGCAGCTACTCCAGTGAGCTCTTCTAGTAAACTTGATAAAGATGAAGGTGGCCAAAGTGTCGATGTAACAACATATAGATGACTCATCAGATCCTTGCTATATGTAACTACTAGTAGGCTAGACATTCAATTTGTTGTTGGTGTT
Organism: Impatiens glandulifera; assembly: GCF_907164915.1. NCBI lineage: Eukaryota > Viridiplantae > Streptophyta > Magnoliopsida > Ericales > Balsaminaceae > Impatiens > Impatiens glandulifera. The sequence goes on along the minus strand of NW_025919525.1, from coordinate 241,713 downwards.
TGTGATATATTTCAGGCTAATCCTAAACTCTCTCACTTTACTACTGCTAAACGTATTCTTAAATACTTAAAGGGAACTCAAAATGTGGGACTGTGGTATCCGAAGGATTCCAGTTTCAATTTAACTAGTTTCTCAGATGCAGATTATGCAGGGTGCAAAATTGATAGAAAAAGCACAAGTGGAACTTGCCAGTTCCTTGGAGATCGTATAATCTCATGGTTCAACAAGAAGCAGACGTCAGTCGCCACGTCTACAGCTGATGCAGAGTATCTTGCAGCTGGAAGTTATTGCTCTCAAGTTCTGTGGATTCAACAACAGTTCAGGGACTATGGGATTGAGGCTGAAGAATCTCCAATTTTCTGCAACAACACGAGTGCTATCGCAATCACCTACAATCCAGTTCTGCATTCTCGGACAAAATATATTGAAATCAGGCATCACTTCATCCGAGAACATGACAATCAGAAGCAGATTCATCTTGAACATGTTTCTACAGATCAACAAACTGCAGACATTTTTATGAAACCCCTATCGGAAGCTAAGTTTTCTAGTTTTAGAAACATGTTAGGTCTGGTTGATCTTGATTGATGTGATTACATGCATAAATTGAGAGGGAACGTATTGTTCAAAATGTATCTGAATAGACATAAAAGACAGATGTCTTAATTCGTCCTAAGGATTCAGGGTTTGAGAAACACAGCTACTTAGACGTACGTCTACTCTAGCAGTTTAATCTTCCTTTGGAATCTTTGTCTTGGTTATATTAACATGCATGGTTAGACGGATACGTCTAATAGACGTTAAACGTTCTTACGTCATGAGCAAGAGGATGCTCACGTCTAACTAGACACGCGTGTCGCACGTGGTGTTATTGTATAATTAGACGTATACGTCTAATAGACTGATTTCCAAAAGAAGTTGAAAATGTGAAAAGGAGAATAAATGTCTAACTACTGGTGTAATTAGACTCTTCATCTTCTGGCTATTTGGACAGCTGTCCTTTGCTTATGTTTCTGCTCAAGTGCATTTTCCCGCCAAAAATCAAATCAGTCACTCCTCAAAAGAATTGAAGACACGTGTCTCTCAATATATAAGGAATGACTAATATTTCTAACAACTTTTGCTTGTACATTTAGTATTAACTGTTCGATTTCATGCTAATATTAAATGCTGCGTTTATTGGGAATAGACCTTTGAGTTCTTGACGGTAGGAGTAATCATTAGATATTCTCTACATGATTAGACCTTGATAGTTATTGAATTATTCACTCTAAAGATAACAGTTCTTTTAAATCCATCTCTCTCTCTCTCTAGAATTCGAATCTACTAAGCTATTGTTCATCAAGTCGAAATGTCTCTTTTCCGTCCAAAATCGATTCAAGTGGATTTCAAATCCGTATCCACGCTAAAATCTCCGGGCATGCATAAAATGTTTGAATCTTTGAAAGCCTCTGGGCTGAGAAAGTTCCTCAACCCCCATCATCTCTATCACAAATAGTTGGTCCGTGAATTCTTCGAAACTGCTGGCTTCTATCAGGACAAAATCGTTGCTAGAATTGTCATGGGCCAAATGATCTGCACCTTCGAAGAGTCATTCGATATGTTCTTTTGATAGAAAAATTAAGTAAGTTAATTTTCAAACCGGCCACACATTACAAGTTTTGAATATTTATTCTAAATAATCAAAAAGGGAAAATTGATAGAAAAATTAAGTAATTTAATTTTTGGAACCGGCCAGACAAACTAAACAGTTGTTAACTTTCATGTGCAGGTATAGATCAAAACCGTATGAACCGGTTGGGGTATCAAAACCAGTTGCTGTTATACTTCAAAGAAACCAGTTTCAGGTGATCAAGTTAAAGATCAGAGGAACCGGTTTTTTACTTTCCAAAGCAACCGGTTAGTCAAGACAAAAACTTACACACCAGCCGGATCATACTGCACAAGACACAAAAACCGGAAAATTCAAACTTCAAGAGTGACGTACCATGACGAAAGAAACGTGTCTTGAAAGAATAAAAGAAGATCAGATCCGATCGGAAGCATGCGAGGAAAGCAATGATGCTTTATTGATCCGAAGTTGACAACCGGAGGTGCATGTCCAACACATGTCCAAATCTGAAAACCGGTTATGTCATCTCCTGCTCAGAGCTGCCTGCATGACTGCCAGGTGTTGAGGAAGATGAAGCGTGATAACGATCAACCTCTCTGCACCAGGCGTGATAACGATCAACCAATCCAGAGGAGAGAGAAGAAAAACGACCGTTGGGTCCTCTCAGCTATAAAAGGAAGACGAAACGTCTTCATTTAATGCATCATCAGTTCTGAAAGTTGTACATTACGGATTACGAAAAGCATTAAGTTCTAGAGAGATAAACTGTTATATTCCAAAACTGGTGAGTCTAAAACCGGAAGCTTTCTGTGTGTGTTGTGTCAAGTTGTTGTATTACATCAAAGTGTGAGTTTGGTGTAACCGGCGAGTAGCGAAGTTGGGCTCGACCGGAGGTACTGTTGTTAACTATAAAAGTTAGTGGAGATTCTTCTCATAACCTGAGAAGAAGGGGTGACGTAGGAGGGTTTGCTCCGAACATCCATAAACAAATCCTTGTCTCGTGTTCTTTCCTTTGCTTTTATTATTTAGCCTAACCTCAAACTAATCATACTCCTAAAACCGGTCACTCATATCCATAAAACCGAATCCTTCTAAAACATCATTTAAAGTCGCATAAGTTGCTTCAACCTGAAACAGACATTTCCGCCCTTGAACCCGGTTCAAGAGTCTGTGACAGTTTGTGCAGTGCTGAGAACGGTTTTAGTCTCTAACCGGACTATCACCAGAGTGTGTGTGTTGTAAGCGGTCACCCTTCCCGAAACCGGAAACACCCCGGTCCTCCAAGGGCGTCCCCGATCCTAGCAAGTGGTATCAGAGCGAGGTTCTCAGCATTGAAGCAACCAAAGAAGATGGGAAGCATGACCCACAGCGCCAAGCCGCCAATGCTAAACAGTGAAGCGTTTAACAGTTGGAAGAAGCAGATATATCTACATCTGATTACATTAGATGATGAGATGAGCAGAGTCCTGAAAGAGGGACCGATCAAGATCAACAAGGAGGAGAAACTATGGACGAGTGAAGATCGAAGACGGAGTAACCTGGACAACCATTGCATGAGGCACATCTATAAGGCTATAGATGATAACACTTTGAACAAAATATCAGAGTGTGAAAATGCAAAGGAAGCCTGGGAAACGATCATTCAGATCCACGAGGGAAACGAAAGAACCAAGGAGAACAAAATCTTGGTGGCTACACAAAAGTATGAAAATATAAGGATGAAACCGGGGGAAAACATGAAAGAATTCAGCAACCGGTTCACCAGTGTAGTCAACGAGCTTCAAACACTCGGAAAGAAGTATGACAACCGAGAAGTAATTATCAAAGCCTTAAGATCTCTGCCAAGCACTTGGGATATCAAGACCATGGTGATGAGGGAATCAAGTACCCTTGGGCAGATGAAGTTGCACGATGTGTTCGAGGATCTAAAAGCCTACGAATTCGAGATCAAGTCTCGGATCGAAGACGAAGCATCCACATCAACCGCAACCAGAGCTTTGGTTATATCGGTGGAACCGGCGGTCCAAGTATCAACCGTTCCGGCTCCAGTCAAAAACACCGATCAAATTACTGAAGATGTGATGGCGATGTTAGCTCAGAAATTCGGAAAATTCATGAAGAAGAGCCAGCCACCATCTAATAATGATTTTAATTATAACTATGTAGATAAATCAAACAATAGATGTTATAACTGTGACGATTTTGGACATTTCAGGTCAGAGTGTAGAAAACCAAGAAGAGACGATAGAAAACCGGAATGAAACTATCAAGGAAACAACTATCAAAGCAACCGGTATCAGGGAAACAACTACCAAGGGAATAACTACTAGGGAAACAACAACCAACGAAACGACTACCGGAGAAATGATGATCAACATGCTGACGAAGGAAAATAGATTCAGAAGGCGCTCATTGCATCCGACGGTGGAAGCGAGTGGGCATACTCCGATAATGAAGATGGTGAAGAGAAAGTAACCTGCTTCATGCCAAACGACGAAGATGTATTTGATTTCTCTTCTGACGAGTTTACTAAAGAAGATCTGGTTTCTGCACTCAACCAAATGGTTGCTGAGTTCAGAAACATATCTGCATACATACCGACCCCTGTAGAAACTCAAACCGAACAGATAAATAATGTATATGATAAAACATGTGAAATCGAAATGTATGAACCGGATGAACTATTCTCAGATAATGAGAATACAGTTCAACCGGTAACCGAAACCGATGAACGAGCAATGTACGTCACGGCTGCGTGGGAGAGATCACGTCAAGCAGTGAAACAAATGTGTAACTACAAAAGACACCCGAAGTGTAGGTATGGTATCGGTTATAAACCAAATAAACAAAATGAAACAAAACAGTCTAACGGGATAAAACTCACGAAAAATAATCTTCCGTTTATAAAATTTGTCAAGAGTTCACAAACCGAAAATGACCCAAAACCAGAAGAAACGCTTAAATGTGTAAGTCCTACTGAATCTGAAAAATGGCTTCATCCTGAGAGAAGGAAAGTCAACCGGAAACCAAGTAAACCAAATAAAACTCGACATCAAAGAAACTTATCACAACATAAGGCATTCTTGAGCAACAGCCAAGAAGTTAAGCCAAATGTTATAAAGACAAATACCGGGAAAGTGATCCGACTTATTCAAGTCTGGATCCCAAAGGGACTAATCAACCGAGGACCCAACTGAATGTGGGTACCAAAAAGGTATAAATAATTGCTTGTTGCAGGTTAGAAGGAGCAACCGGCTAAAGAATTCAGAATGGTACTTAGACAGTGGATGCTCAAGGTATATGACCGGAAACAAGGAGCTACTAACCGATATCAAGTACGAAACCGGAGCAATCATCACATTCGGGGACAACTCGAAAAGTAAAACCGTGGGAAAGGGTAATATTGTCCATGGTAATCTGTCTATAAGTAATGTACTCTTAGAAGAAGAATTGCGTTTTAACCTGTTAAGCATAAGTCAAATGTGTGATGTGGGCTACAAAGTTGAATTTCATAAAAACTCATGCTTAGTCAAAAATCAAGATAATGGCATTTTGTTAACCGGTAACCGGATAGGAAACATTTACAAAGTCGATTGGAAAACTGATTTCGAAAAACCTGTGTGTATGATAGCCGGAAATGATCCAAACTGGCTTTGGCATAAACGGTTAAATCACTTGAATTTCAAAACAATTAACTTTATTTGTTCAAGGAACTAGTTCACGGTTTTCCAAACGTTAAATTCTCAAAAGATAAAGTTTGTGCTGCATGTCAAATGGGGAAACAAATAAAATCATCTTTTAAAAGTAAAGGAAATTACCAATCTGAACGATGCTTAGAACTCTTGCATATGGATCTGTTTGGTCCGATCAAAGTAACTAGTTTAGGAGGCATGCATTACACTATGGTAGTTATTGATGATTATTCTAAATTTACTTGGGTTACTTTTCTAGCTTCTAAAAGTCAAGCAACTCCAAACCTGATTAAATTGATTTTGAGAAAACAAAATGAAAAATCCATTCGAGTGAATAAAATCAGAAGTGATAGAGGAACTGAGTTTATAAATAGTAACTTAACTACTTTTCTTGATGATTCCGGTATTAGACACGAGTTGTCTAGTGCCAGAACTCCTCAACAAAATGGCCTGGCTGAGAGAAGAAACCGAACTCTCAAGGAAGCCGCAAGGTCAATGATAGTTGATTCGGGTATTGCTCAAAAGTTTTGGGCTGAAGCTATCAACACCGCTTGCTATACACAAAATCGATCCTTAGTAACTAAACGGTTTTCTAAAACTCCTTTTGAAATTTACTTTGATCAAGTTCCAAGTGTACGGTATTTTCGAATTTTTGGTAGCAAATGTTTTGTTCACAATAACGGCAAGAATTACTTGACCGCTTTTGATGCTAAATCCGATGAGGGAATAATGTTGGGATATTCAGCTGTGAGTAAAGCCTATAGAATATACAATACTAGGACTTTAACAGTTGAAGAAACCGCACACGTTGTTTTCGATGAATCGGTTGAACGAAACACTGCATTACCCTTCGACCTTCACAACAGAATGGAAAATTTTAATATCTATTCTGATGATGAAGACGAGGTTCCGGTTTTTAGACGCTTTGTCAAGGACCAAGCGGTTGATGCAGAAATTCAGCCTGATCAAGCTGCTTTACCGTAGAAAGTTGACGCTTCGGTTTCTACTGAAGAAATCGGTCGGACTGACTCTGTTCAACCTACCGATCAGTCTAACCTTGATCAGCCAACCGAAAGCTTGGTAGACACGTCTCGGATTAACCTCAGAAGGAACAAAAATCATCCTCTTGAACTAGTAATAGGTAACATATCCTCACCCGTCCGAACTAGGCAACAAAATTTGGATCACTATGAAAACTCTGCTTTCATATTATAAATTGAGCCGAAAAAGGTGGATGAAGCATTGTCAGATCCCAATTGGATCTTAGCAATGCAAGAGGAATTAAACGAGTTTGAGAGAAATAAAGTCTAGTACTTAGTCCCTAGACCGAAAAACAAACCGGTTATAGGAACACGATGGGTATTCAGAAATAAACTCAATGAAGACGGTTTAGTTACGAGGAACAAAGCCCGGTTAGTGGCTCAAGGCTATAAACAGGAAGAAGGCGTTGATTTTGAAGAATCATTTGCCCCTGTAGCTAGACTTGAGGCCATTAGAATATTTTTAGCATATGCAGCTTTCAAAAACTTCAAAGTTTTTCAAATGAATGTTAAGAGTGCCTTTCTAAACGGTAAAGTAAATGAAGAGGTGTACGTTAACTAACCTCCAGGTTTTAAAAATCCAGAACACGAAAACCACGTTTACCGGCTGAATAAAGCCCTTTACGGTTTGAAACAAGCTCCAAGAGCTTGGTATGATACTCTGACACAATTCTTATTTGATCGCAAATTTACAATAGGTTCGGTAGATAAAACACTTTTCAAATTTGAAAGGAATGAACAAATCTTACTTGTTCAGATTTATGTTAATGATATCATATTCGGATCAACCGATCCAAAATTATGTGACAAGTTTTCGAAAATGATGACTGATAGATTTCAAATGAGTATGATGGGAGAAATGAGCTTCTTTCTAGGACTTCAGGTTAAGCAGATTGAAGCCGGAACTTTCATAAGCCAACCGAAGTACACAGCCGAACTACTGAAGAAATTTGGGATGGACACATGCGCCGAAGCGGCTACGCCAATGAGTCCTTCCGTAAAGCTGAACAAAGATGATGATGGTCAAGCCGTTGACATCACAGCCTATCGAGGAATGATCGGATCTTTGCTGTATCTCACAGCCAGTCGACCTGATATTTTGTTTGCGGTTGGAGTGTGCGGAAGGTTCCAAGCAAATCTAAAGCAATCTCATTATACGGCGGCCAAAAGAATTCTAAAATACCTGAAGGGAACTCAAGAAGTGGGACTTTGGTACCCAAAAGACTCAAGTTTTAATCTTATAAGCTACTCAGACGCCGATTACGCAGGATGCAAAATCGACAGAAAGAGTACAAGTGGAACCTGTCAGTTCCTGGGTGACCGGTTAGTCACTTGGAGCAGCAAGAAACAAACATCCGTTGCAACATCAACCGCAAAGGCAGAGTACATAGCGGCTGGAAGCTACTGTGCACAACTTCTCTGGATCCAACAGCAACTAAGGGACTTCGGAATAGAAGCCAAGGAATCTCCAATCTTCTGTGACAACACCAGCGCCATAGCAATCACATACAATCCGGTGTTGCACTCAAGAACAAAGCATATCGATATCCGACACCATTTCATCCGGGAGCATGTTCAGGAGAAACACATCCGGCTGGAATATGTCTCGACCGAGCAGCAAGTAGCGGTTATTTTCACAAAACCGCTACAGGAAGCTAAGTTTTCTCACTTTCGAAATATTTTGGGACTTACTAATCTTAATCAATTGATATAATGATTATGCATGCATGTAAGAAACCGGGATATGTGTTCAGGGAGAAGCTATCGCTTCTCAAACCATATTCAAATAGGCCATTAATAAATCAAAAATGCTAACCGGGAGGAAGTCTCCGGTTATGCCCGATTACTTCATAATTTCAAATCATATGTATATTTACTATACGGTTGAAATAACCGGGTTGAAGTGGATAAGACAAATCCAAAGTTGAACAAGTGTTGACGTAAATCAACATTTCTTCACAATCGGAATAAAATATCCTACTAAAACCGGTCATGGAAAACCGCTTAGTACAAATGCATTCTTGTTTGATAAAATGAACTTCTCCGGCTAACCTGAGATGACTGACTGAGTTTTCATGCATATTTTGAAAAATGAAGCCTGTAATAAATAAAAATAAGTCTACCACAATCAAGATGACGACATGTGTCCATCATCAAGAGAGGGAGACTCACATCTTGTCAATAGATATTTGTCATCATTGTTATCTTGGTAATAATTAGATTTTATCTTGGAAATAAACATTAGTTACTTCAACAAGTTAAAGTCTATTAAGTAGCTGATGACATCATCAAGCATGCTTAAACTCATTAAAACCAGCCGAACCCCGGGCTATATAAACCAACTATAATCTTTCACCAAAACTTCACAAGATCACTATTCACAAATATCATTCTTGAGATAAATCCTCTTTCTCTCAAGAACATGAACACCAACTCCTTAGCAAAGAAAATTCTATTGGCAGATTTTGATTCAATCTACCAATATGAAGATCATGAAGTCAAAGAAATGTTCATAGCCGTAGAAAGAAGCGGGCTAAGAAGTTTCCTAGAGAACAGATTTATTCTTGACTACCTAGTAGTCGAAGAACTCTTCCAAACCGGAAAGGAAGTGCATCGAGATATCATCGTTGCACAAGTCTACGGTCAAAAGTTCTTATTCAGCGAGACGGATTTCGCTGTATACTGCGGCTTGCCCAATGAAGGGGTAACCGACCTAACATACTCCCCGGTGACAATGGAAGAGATGTGTCGCCGGTTCTCAGGATCTGACATCCCGGTTAAACCCTGGGGTGCTAAAAGCCAACTTTCTCATAAGTACCAGCTTCTCTGCGAGATTCTAGGAAAATCTGTCTTGTGCAGAGAGAAGAGTTACTATTACACCCAAAGGCTCTTCGAGATGATGATCGCTGTAACGGTTGGGACACCGGTTAACTGGTCCTGGATCATCTTCAGTAACCTGAAGAAGATGCTCCTTTCCAACAAAACCGGCTACGCTCCTCAGCTGAGCGGTTTCTGTGCAAGTCTGGACATCCACTCCGGACCATTCGTAACTCTTCATCCAAGGCATGTGCTCACCAAGGAAAGAGTACAGGAGATGATCGACCGGTGGGAAGCAGTCAAAGCCAGAAGAAATCAAGCGGCTGAGTCATCAAACGTCTAACCTGTCCCTTCCTCTTTTCTTTTATCTCTTTTCACAAAACCGGTAATTTTGATGTACTACCGGTTTTGTACATCAATCAATGAATCAGATTTCTTTCCTCTTTTAAGCTAAAACTTAAAAATCATAAATGATCAAATATTCAATGTGCCGTATCAAAAATCAAAAATCAAATCTCTTGGAAACAGAAACTCTCATTATCAAAAAGCATGCTTGACGTGATTCGACAAGACATGCTTGTATTCTCTTGGAAAAATCACAAAGTCATTAATGACTAGACATAAACGGCTAGATTTTTCAAAATATTCCCATTAAATGCTCTCAACCATTCCAAGCTATAAAAGGGGATGCTTGCATCCATTTTCAAAACACGCCTCCAAGCATTCCTTCTCTCTAAAATTTGAAAGTTAAGAAAAATCCTTCCAACACCATCTTCATTATCATGTCTGCCGAACTCAGAAATACCCTTATCATCGATTTTGAGGATATCAAAGATAGTGCATTCTATGACTGCATTTTTCAGCATATCATAGATTCATGCCTCCAGGGCTTCCTTAAGTGTTCAGACACAATCCTCGTAGAGGAGGTGTGTGAATTCTTCAACAACGGTCATATCTTAGATGATGGCAGCATCCGCACCATCGTCGACGACCAATTCTTCCAGTTTACCGAGGAGGAATTCGCCAACTTCTTTCACCTTCCGACCGAAGGTTTCTCAGACTTCCCAACGCCGTACCTACCGGCTAAGGAAGACTTCTTCAAGATTTTCTCTTCTTCCTACACTCCGATCAAGGACTTTGGGAAGAAAGAAACTCTCGCTCCTCACTACCAAATCTTTCATGACTTGGTCCAAAGGTCTATCATAGGCCGAATGCCGAACCAGAACTACAGCCGGGAGGCATTCGACATTATGATAGCCATCATTCGCAACTCCTCCATCAACTGGGCAACCTACCTCTACAACAAACTGAAGCAGCTCATGACCGCTGCAAGAGGAAGGACCAGTTACGCCCCTCAAATCACCCGGTTCCTGATGTCCAAGCGTCGCAACCTTGGAACCGGTGTTCCGGTTGGACCATCCAACACTATCACCATACTCATGATACACAGGTGGATATCAAGAATTGAGGAACGATCACCTGAAAACACTGTGGAAAAGTGGTATGAAAGGAGGATGGAAGGGGGATGGTTCACAGAAGACTAAATTCTTTTTCTGTTTTTCTTTCCGGTTTTTGGTCATTTTGTTGTACGACCAAAACCGCTCAATGTTCACCACTTTATTTATTTATGAAATATTTTAATCTTCAAAGTCTCCGGTTTTTTATTCACATTTTTCCTTCCGGTTTTCTAAACTTATACAAAAACTTAAAGCTAACCCAAAAACTTCCGGTTAGCAAGTCTTCAAGTAAAACCGGAACCTCAAGCAAACATAAAAAATTTGAAAAACCGTAACCGCCCACGGTTTTACCTCCCAAAACTTACCGCCCATGGGTTTTCCGTTTTTACCGCCGAAAGTTACGGTAGTAACTTTTGGAGGGAAAGTTGGCGCCAAAAGTATCAATCGACGGTTCATCTTCAAACTGCTCGGAACCGCCATGTATATAAGTTCACATCATCCTATTCAACACTTGTGCTTTCTCTCTCTACAAATTTCCAGATCTTCAAAAGCTTTCTTCTCTCCGATCTTCATCGTTCTTCATATCTTCTTCTCAAAATCATCATGGATCTAAGCAAAGCTCCATTCCAATGGATGTTACAAGTGGATTTCGCAGATATTGACGAACATGCCGATGACAAAAACAAGGTTGTTCTTCAACTTCTAAGAGATTCTGGGCTGGAAAAGTTTTTGTCTGGTCCGTTCATCATTTATCCGGCGGCGGTGACGGAGTTCCTAGCGACGGCGACACTGTCGAAGAGGAAGATCTCGGCCACCGTCAACGGGAAGGCCATTCTCATCACCGAAGAGCTTTTTGCTGAAGCTCTCGGTTTGCCCAACACAGGTCTGGACCTAAAGATTGATCTAACCGATGCAGAATCAAATGCTGCCCGGTTGGTGGTCTCTTTCTCAGGTCAAGATCTGGTAATGCACTCTAGCCGGAGGAATAAGCTAAAACCGGAATACAGATGGTTGCTGACCGTCATCGCCCGGTCAATCCAGGGAAGAGGAGGTAATTTTGACAACCTGACGAAACTCAAACTCAGAATGCTGTTGGCCATTGTCCGCGGTGACAAAGTGGATTGGGGATACGTCATCTACGAAGAATTTTGCCAGATGGTGATAAAGAAAGATGGCCGGGTGCAGGCCTTTGCAATGCAGATCGTCAAAATCCTTGAGTTCCTTAATGTGGAACTGGGTGAAGGTAAACCGTTTCCAATCTCCAATATTCTTGACTCAGAGTCAATGATCGAAAAACCGGAGAAGACGATCAAACCCAAATCCTCAAAAACAAAGTCGTCCAAAGGAGCCAGTTCCTCGGCTCCGGCTGAAGAAGAAACCAGACAGAAGAAACCGGCGAGAAAAGCGGTTGAAACCGAAGCCTCTCCAGAACCAAAGAGGAGGAAGAAGGTAGCTGCGAGGAAGAGTTCAAAGAAACCGGCGGACTCCGAGAAAACGCTCTCCTCGGATAATCCACCAGAAAGAACCGCAGACGTCTTTCAACCCACTCCCATCAACACTGTTGTTCCTACTCCTGTTCCATCCAATTCTCCAAGGCAAACCGAATCTTCGGGGAGCCAAGAAAACAAGTCAGTTTCCAAGGAGGAAGCAGAGGTAAGCATTCACTCTGAAACCTCCAAGTCACCAAGTAAAAGAATTGAAGAGGTATTAGTCGACGTAGGCTTAAATACCTCTGAAGCAACTGAGAACGTAGTTCAAGATATTGCAAAGGAAACCGAAGAGGACGATGTTTCAAGTCGTCGGAAGCCAGTTGATCAGGTTGAGATACCTGATCAGACATAAGTCCAACCGGTCGAAGAAACGGCCAAAACAGCAGAGATTACACCTCCGGCTCTGGAGGGAAATTTTGAAGAACAGGAACCTTCCGGTTCTCAGGAAGCAAGACAGCTCCAGAAAATCAATCAGCCACAATACCTGAAGGTTCTGTTCAGGTCAACAAAGGCAAAAGGGTTCTTATCGAAGACTCAACCGCAATAGGAAAAGGTACGCTACAAACCGGTCCTCAACCAGACGCCATAACCGGGGATGAGGTTACCTTTACCGCAGAGGAAGAAGATGAAGTCTTCGAGGAACTTATCAGGGACATGAACAAGGGCGCCAGTGAAGCGATAGCTCCATATATTCTGTGGGTGAAGCTCCGATGTGAAACAAAAATATCCGACATGGCTCCAGGTTTGAACGTCAACAAATATTGGGACAAGCTCATCAGGCTGGAAGAGAGGGCCCTTCAGTTAGCTAACACCAACCTCATTCAACCTGCTTTTAGCAAAACAGCAGTAATCCTTGAAAACGCTTGGTTGCAGGCAGTGGAGAATGCCTTTCAAGAAACTAAAGGAACGACGCTAACCCCAATTGAAATGAGAATGGCCGAACGGTTTCTCGCGGTGCGAGAACAGCTCGTCCAAAATCTCGATCGCTTTGATATGCAATGGAGGAAAGGTTGCCAGAGCCAACTCAATAATGTCGATCTCTATCAAAGTAAGCCTTTCTATATGGCCGGTGAAACATCCGGAACGACAGAAAACCTGGAACAAAACTCTTCTCAAACTGCTAAGGCTCCTAAAATCGATCAAGTAAAGCAAGCGGTAATTGAGAAAATTGATTCATGCCTTGGAAGCTATAAAACCGCAACCGATGAGAGAATTGCAACGGCTGAAGCTAACCTGTCTAACACTATAAAGTCCATGATTGATACGGCCATGCAGACATCAGTAAAATCCTTGATCGCCGAGTCCATCCAAACCGCAACCGCTCCGCTATTAGACATGCTGCAGGCAATGGCCATCCAAATTGGGGAGATGTCCAAGGTTCAGGTCAGCACAACTCAAACGCAAATCGAGACGGATGCTGAAACCGCAAAGAGGTTGCAAGATGAAGAAATAGAAAGGGAACGGGTGCAGAAGGAGATTGAAGACAAAGATTATGAACTTGCCCAGAAGTGTAATGAGGAAGAACATGCCAACATCCAGAAACTCCCACCGGTTCAATCCTCCCACTCAATGGATACAAGGAATAAGAAGAAACGAAGCGCAGTTAAGAACGTGATCAAACGGGCAGAACAAAGAGCAGTTGTACCAGTTGCGCTGAATGTGGAACCGATTGATGAAGAAGAAGAGGAAGATCCTGAGGAACTTAATCAACGGAAGAGAAGGACAACCGAAGGCTCAACCGCAACTCCAAACCTCAGACAAATTATCACTTCGCCACCTCCTCCACCAAAACCGGTCTGTACCAATTTTGGGTTCAAGAAAAAGGGTACCGGTCACTCAAGTGTATGGGCCGGAATGCTGATTGACGCTGCAAGACGTGACAGGGAGTGGAAGGCCAAAGCAGAGGAAGAAAGAAGACAGTTTAAGAAAGACCTGGAAAAGGATATCCACAAGGGGGGCCCATCCAAACCTTAACACTTTTTCTGTTTTGTCAAAACAATTTGTGTTTAAACTATGTTACTGAACTTGGCTACTTCATCATATTTATCTACTCAATTTTACACATGTTTTCAAAACCAGTCACTTATTGCATGTTTTGAATATTTATTCTAAATAATCAAAAAGGGAGAAATTGATAGAAAAATTAAGAAAGTTAATTTTTCTAACTGGCTAAGTTAATTTTTCAAACCGGCCCCACATTACATGTTTTGAATATTTATTCTAAATAATCAAAAAGGGAGAAATTGATAGAAAAATTAAGTAGATTAATTTTAAACCGGCCACTCATTACAAGTTTTGAATATTTATTCTAAATAATCAAAAAGGGAGAAATTGATAGAAAAATTAAGTAAGTTAATTTTGTGGAACCCGCCAGATAAACTAAACAGTTGTTAACTTTCATGTGCAGGTACAGATCAAAACCATATGAACCGGTTGGGGTATCAAAACCGGTTGCTGCTATACCTCAAAGAAACCAGTCTCAAGTGATCAAGTTAAAGATCAGAGGAACCGGTTTTCACTTTCTCAAGCAACCGGTCAGCAAAGACAAAAAGCTTACATACCAGCCGGATCATACTGCACAAGACACAAAACTGGAAGATTCAAACTTCAAGAGTGACGTACCATGACGAAAGAAACGTGTCTTGAAAGAATAAAAGAAGATCGAATCCGATCGGAAGCATGCGAGGAAAGCAATGATGCTTTATTGATCCGAAGTTGACAACCGGAGGTGCATGCCCAACACGTGTCCAAATCTGAAAACCGGCTATGTCATCTTCTGCCCAGAGCTGCCTGCATGACTGCCAGGTGTTGAGGAAGATGAAGCGTGCAAGCAACCTCTCTGCACCAGGCGTGATAACAAGTAACCAATCCAGAAAAGAGAGAAGAAAAACGACCGTTGGATCTTCTCAGCTATAAAAGGAAGACGAAACGTCTTCATTTAACGCATCATCAGTTCTGAAAGTTGTACATTACGGATTACGAAAAGCATTAAGTTCTAGAGAGATAAACTGTTATATTCCAAAACCGGTGTGTCTAAAACCGGAAGCTTTCTGTGTGTGTTGTGTCGAGTTGTTGTATTACATCAAAGTGTGAGTTTGGTGTAACCGGCGAGTAGCGAAGTTGGGCTCGACCGGAGGTACTATTGTTAACTATAAAAGTTAGTGGAGATCCTTCTCATAACCTGAGAAGAAGGGGTGACGTAGGAGGGTTTGCTCCGAACATCCATAAACAAATCCTTGTCTCGTGTTCTTTCCTTTGCTTTTATTATTTAGCCTAACCTCAAACTAATCATACTCCTAAAACTGGTCACTCATATCCATAAAACCGACTCATTCTAAAACATCATCTAAAGTCGCATAAGTTGCTTCAACCTGAAATAGACATTTCCGCCCTTGAACCCGGTTCAAGAGTCTGTGACAGTTTGTGCAGTGCTGAGAACGGTTTTAGTCTCTAACCGGACTATCACCAAAGAGTGTGTGTGTGTTGTAAGAGGTCACCCTTCCCGAAACCGGAAACACCCCGGTCCTCCAAGGGCGTCCCCGATCCTAACATCTTTCAACTTCCCACTACAGGTATTCATGAGTTTCCTCGCTCTCCTCCTGAAATCATGTTTACTATGATGAAAGTCTTCTCTAATTCTCCTCAAATGGACATTTATGGGAAGAAAAATCTTCTGAAAGATGAATGTTCTCTTCTAAGTGAAATCATCTCTAAATCTCTTCTCGCCAAAGAATCTTCATACCACTTTTGTTTCAAAGTCTTCTAGATAATGGTGGCTATCACAAGGGGTGTGCCAGTCAACTGGACAAGCTTCCTCTTCGGAAATCTGGTCAGAATGGTTGTTGCCCGGAAAACTATTTTTGGTTTTGACGGTCCTTGTGCAACTGTTTTCGAATACGTTCTTAGGGTGAAGAAGTTTAAGACCAAGAAAAGAAAGAGAGATGTCTCCAACCCTCCTCTAACCGCAGTCTTATAGACTTCATAGGTTTAAGACTATCATTTTCAGAGAAAAGATTAGGAAGGAGAAGAAGAAGATTAGAATAGAAATCATTTTCATTTAAGATGAAATTTTTTTAAGATCTTTTGATGATGTTTTTGTTGTGAACTTATTCTGATTATTTTGAAAAATGTTTTGTGTGTTTCTTCTGAAAACACTCATATATGGGGATTTGTGAACTTGATATTTTGAATGCTATATCTGCATGTAAGCAGATGTTTGTTTATTTATGTGATGAATGCGTATTTTGTTATATATATATGCAGGTTTTCAATTTCATCATCAAAAAGGGGGTAATTGTTGGGTCAAATTATTTTGACTAAGTGTTGAAATAGTTTAACCATTGGGATTTTGATGATGAAATGATTTATGCGCTTTGATGCAGGTGTGTCGAAATCATATTTCATGAGACTTGGCTCTAATGAGGCTCATTAGACCGATTTGGTATTAGATGCACAGAATTAGACGTGCAGTCTAATGAATTTCTGAATTAGACGTGTAGTCTAACTCGTGGAGTTAGACGTGCAGTCTAATGGAATTCGTAATTAGACGTGCAGTCTAACTCAGCGGAGTTAGACGTGTAGTCTAATACACTCGAAATTAGACGTATAGTCTAATATATTGTGAAAGTTAGACGTGTAGTCTAACTCCTTTAGACAAGTCTGAAATAGAATCGGAATTAGACGTGCAGTCTAACTTAGCGGAGTTAGACGTGCAGTCTAATGGTTTGTGAAAGATTAGACGTGAAGTCTAATTGTTGAAAATTAGATGTGTGGTCTAACTCCTTCAGATTAGTTTGAAGTGATTGTAATTAGACGTAAGTCTAATCCCATTAGACCTGGCGGTCTAATGGACTCTACTCTTAGACGGGGATGTTTGATTTCATTAGATGAGGTCGTCTAACTGAAATATGTCTAATGCTATGCTTAAGTAGTATGCTTAAAACTAGCACCCGCCTCCTACCCACGTGCTATAGTTGTACTCTACTCCTGCTCCACTTTCTAGTGAAGATTAGTACGATATATATATGCAATCATCCAATGAATGCCACGTAAGATAATTACCCTCATATTATTTGTTTTGCAGGTACATCTCTGATGGAATATTCGGCGCACTACCAGTTGGTGTACGGCCACGATCCCTGTGCTCAGGACCTGCTATGTACTATGGAGGCTTTCCAATGGAAGAGTGCCACGTAACATTCTAAAGATTTGACCGTTATTCTCTGCCCACTATTTATCAAATCTCAAGGACAACGGACAAACTTACTGGTTGAAAAATCTCTAGATCATCTTGCTTGCCGGAATTATAGAGAGAGAAATCAAGCCTTTGAACATTCATATTGTGAAGCTGCTTTCCTGATTGTACTGCGTGTGAATCAAGAGAGAACTAGAATCAAAAACACCGTTAGTTGAGTGATATTATTCATCTTGTAAATTGAATAGAGTGTGTTCTGTTCAATAGTGAGCTAAGTGTGTGCAAACTGTATTTGATTCGAATCATATTATAGTGAATCCTTCCGGTGGTTGGAAGAAGGGGTGACGTAGGAGAGTTTGCTCCGATCATCCATAAACAAACTGCTGTGTCTTTTCATTTCTGTCATCTTCTCATTCTTCATCTTGAGCTTCAAACCTAAATAAACAATTCCGCTTTGATTCTGTTTCAAGTGTTTACAAGGTTTGCGTAGAATAGAAAGCGAATTAAATTCCTAACAAGATTTCTTTCAAACCGTTTTTTATTAGCCTTCATCAATAGCCATACCCCGTCTCTATCGATAAAGCCGATCCTATCATAATAATAATAATCTTTATTATCATTAATTTTATATAAATATTTTTTCTTTTATTATATTTATATATAAATAAAAGTTTAATCTATTAAATCAAATATTATATAAATATAAATCCAAAATAAGAAAAAGATATATTAGTTAAAAACACATGATATAAATATTTATATCTATATAAAATTAAATAAATAAATATATAACATTATATAATTATTATATATTGAAAAATAAATAAGGAGATATATATTTTTAATTAGGATAATATATATATATATATATATATATATATATGAGGAGTGATAGAGTGAGGGAATTTAGTGAGGGAATTTGGTGAGGGGATGACGTGGCATCACCTTCATTGGTTGGAAAATGTAAAAGTGAGAGGAAAGAGAGAAAAGAGAGAAATTATTTGATTTTTTCAGCGAATAATATTATGCCACATCATTCCCTCACCAAATTCCCTTACCAAATTCTCTGACCTAATCATTTCTCTATATATATATATTATATATATATATGAGAAAAAAATAAAATAAAATTTTATTTTTTTTAATATATTTATATAATATATTGAGAAAAATTAGGATATAATAATCATGTTATCTATATATATCATTATTATTTTTATTTAATATTGAGATATAATTATTTTTATTATATTTTTTTGTATGAGTATAAAAAATTTATATAATATATATAGTTATTCAAAATGTAACTTACAAAAATATATATATACACAAAATTATAAAATTATTTTAACAATCATAAGTGATCTAATAGTTAAAGTGTTAGTATTTCGTACCCTCTAAAAGTAATTATTATATGTGGATGTTCGAACCTTGTTAGATGAAGCGGAAGTGAGAATGTATGCCGAAATGTGTAATTGAATATTGTGACTGTCGGCTTGAGCAATGCAAACATTGGTGAGAATTTAGGGTCAATGTTGAGAATGTCAGCGTGAATTAAACATTATAATAAATACTAATAAATTCATGTGACATGCACACAAAAGATAAAAAACAAAAAAAAATCAACAAAATTTTTTACAATAATTTTAAAATATGTATTTAATGTATCTTATAATTAATAAATAAAATTAGGATAAAAAATTTAATTATTTTTATTATATTTTTTGTTATAAGTATTAAAATTTATATAATATATATAATTATTCAAATGTAAATTACAAAATATATACACATACACAAAACTATAAAATTATTTTAACAATCATAAATAATCTAGCGGTTAAAGTGTTAACTTTCATACTTAAGTACAAAGTTTGAATTCCTCTAAAAATAATTATTATATGTGGGTACGCAAACATTAGTAGATGAAGCGGAAGCGAGAATGCCGGCTGGAGTAAAACAAACATTCATGATAAATTTAAGGGTTCGTCAACGGAGGGTGATTCACGACTTACGATCATATCAAAATGTGTAATCGAATGTTTAAAAATGCACCATTGAAGACCACAAAGTTCTTTCACATATGGTGAGTCAAAGCCAAAATGATAGTTGAATGCTTAAGTATTGTGGGAATTGAGAATGATTAGTGTTAATTAATATGCATCATTGAAAGATAATTTAGTATTCAAATTATGAATTAATATATAAATCCATAAAATATAATAAATATTTGTTATTTTAATTTATAATATTTATATATATATATTGTAAAAAATATATAAATTATAAAAATAAAAATATATTTAATTAAAATTTTTAAGTTTTTAAAGCGACTGAAAATTCTTTATAATTTATTTATTATTAATAAAACAAAATAGAAGATTATATACTTAAAACAATATTTTAGAATTTCGACAAAATTTAAAAATAAAAATATTAATATATATATTTAATATATTATTAATTAAAAAAACTGAAATACAATATATAAAAAAGTTAGTTAAGAATAAAAATTGTTAGACAAATAAAAAAAATTAAAAAAATATTTAATTAAATATGTTAAGTTTTAAATTTATTCAAAAATTTATTTAAAATTTATTTATTATTATACAAAAACAAATTAAGATATTTGAAAGAATATTTTTATTTATTTATTATTTATTATTTATATATATATATATTAATTTTAAATAATTTTAATAATTTATTATTATAAAATAAATAAATTAAGACATTGTATGAGGGACATAAATTTTGGTTATACACCATAATGAATTGTCAAAGTTTTTCTATTTCTCTATTATTCTAATTACCCGAATTGAATTATGACTATATAAGTGTAATGTCAAAAATCGACCCTTCCCGAGAAGGGATTTTCGTGACTCGATAGTATATATTTATTAGAAATATATATTGATTTTGATAATCAAATTGATGAAGAATATATATATATATATCTTAGATTATGAAAATTTTAATCGGAAAGATATATCTTTCATTAAAATTCATATATTTTGAATTTAGATTAAACTTTATGATGTTTTGATAATCAATTGGATGACGATATATATATCTTAGATTTGAAAATTTTAATCGGATTTATGAATATTTGAATTTTCTCTTTCATACAATATATACGATAATTGTAAATGCATGATTTTTATGGAATATATAGATATATTGATTTTTGATAATTTCAAAGTACGGAATATAAAGATTTATGATCATAGATTTATGGTCATTTGATTTTGGGTTGTAGATATGATATCTCATTTAATATTATGGAATTTCACGGATTGATTAGCGTATCAATATCACAGTTTATAAGGAAATTGAGATACAAACTGGATCTTTTGTTATCGATTCCCGTGTTCCCCTGTTGCGGACCAATCAAATTGCAGTTTTATTATTATATTAATAAATCAAACTAGGTAGGAGAGGGGGGAGGGAGAATCCGGAATCTGGGTTTTATTCCGGGTTCACCCCAAACGCCGTTAACGGAATATCCAGTTAACGTAGGGATTTAATATAATATTAATATGCACCAGCGAAACTAACTTCTCTCCAGGCCATGTGAGAAGGAAGAGAGAGAAGCGAAATGAGCGAAGCTTACCCCGCCCAGGAGCCCTGACGTTCATATAAACCCCCAACCCACCCATGAAAAGACCGTTTACTTATCTTGGAAATACACTTACTCATGTATGTAAATACCAAAATTAACAAAAATATAATATTTTTATTTATTAAATATTAATTAAATTTATTAAAAATAATATGCAGCGAAGAAATCTTCGCTCCAATTACTTCATTTTTATTTTTAAATTTTTTATGAAATTTTTATTTACGAGGAGACGCTCAGGAGCGAAGAAATCTTCGTTTCAATTACTTATTCTGAATATAAATTTTTTAGTTACGAGTAGACGCTCAGGAGCAAAGAAATCTTAGCTTCAATTACTTTTTCTGAATATAAATTTTTTATGAAATTTTTATTTACGAGGAGACGCTCAGGAGCGAAGAAATCTTCTCTTCAATTACTTATTTTTATATTTAAAAATTTTGTAAATTTTTATTTACGAGGAGACCCTTTAAAGTGATTCATTCTTCGCTTCAATTATTTTAAACCTGACGTTCATGTAAAACCCCTAACCCACCCGTGAGAAGACAGTTTACCTATCATGTAAGTACACTGACTCATGTATGTGAATACCAAAATTAACAAGAATTTAATACTTCTATTTATTAAATATTTAATAAATTTATTGGAAATGACATGCAGAGAATAAATCTTCAATTACTTTTTTTTATATTTAAAATTCTTGCTAGGGAAAAGACTCATTCTTACACCCAGCAAGTCTTTGAGATGATGGTTGCCATCACGGTTGGCACCCCAGTGAACTGGTCCTAGATTATCTTTGATAATATGAAAAGGATGATCACCGCCATCAAAGGGAAAACCGGATACGCTCCTTAGATGAGCGGCTTCAGTGTCACCCTTAACATTCACTCCGGCCCTTGCGTCACTCTCCACGCGAAGCAGGTGCTGACCAAGGAGAGAATCCAGGAGCTAATTGATCGGTGGGACATGGCTAGAGAAAAGAAAACTCCGGCCATTGGCCCATCCCACTATAGATTCTAGGACCTCCTTCCTTTGTTTAAACCGGTAAAATTTTGTCCTTATACCGGCTAAACACCCATTTTCATCAAACCGATAATTTTGTTATAATATCGGTCGGGCCTTTATTACTATTAATAAAATCCGCTTTTCTCTTATGTTTCGGTTTAAACATTATAAATTCAAACTCAAAAATATCATTGTTTACACCGGGCATAATCCTATGGAGAAGCTACCGCTTCTATCAAACCAAAATAATCGAAGTAAATCAAATTCAAATTACAACCTTGGGAAGGGGCACCCTCAAAGGTCGTGCCTATCCTAACGTATACCTCATTAAGATATTCTCTTGAAAATGTACAAAATATTCTGAATGAGCATTCAATGAGAAGATAAGACAATACATAACTGTCAAAAATATTCTCATTTAATGAATCTCATTAAATGACAAGCAACCGCTCCCCTATAAAAATACTTTCTCTCCTCACAAAATAAAATCACAAATCTCTTGCTTACATCTCTCTAAAAATATAAAACTTTTCCGTGTCATAATCTTCCTCAAAAATGAATGCCCAACTTCGGAACTCAATAATTATCGACTTTGAATCTGTTCTTGATTCCAGATTCAAAGATGTTCTTATCCGACCATTGGTTGTTTTCGGCTTACAAACCTTTCTTGAAGGATCGGACTCCATCCTCGAAGAGGAGGTATCCGAATTCTTCTACAATGCCCAGGTGAGAAGTGATGGTAGCATTACCACGTACATCGACTGCGAATTCTACCGGCTCACTAATGAGTCATTCGTAGATTTCTTCAATCTTCCATCCGAAGGATTTTCGGACTTCCCGGCTCCCCCCATTCGAGTAAATGAGCGTTATTCGTTCATTTTTCCGGCACCACTCATCCGGTTGGGTGCCACGGTCTGAAAGATGACCTGACCCCTCATACCCAACTCCTCTAGGACCTCATCCAGCGGGCAATCCTGGGACGCATGCCGAATCAGCGGTACACTCGGCAAGTGTATGACCTCATGATCTCAATCACAAAACTCTCACCCATATATTGGGCATCCTTTATCTTCAATAACTTGAAGGAGCATATCACGGCTCCCAGAAGAAGAATCGACTTTACCCCCAAATCAGCCGCTACATCCGTTCCGTCATCCCCAATCTCGGATCAGGAGTCCCGGTCGGCCTAGCTAACACGTTGACCAGCGACATACTGGAAAACTGGATCAAGAGAATCGAAAACCGGACCGACTACACCATGGAGGAATGAATCCTAAGAATGGAAGAATGGAACTATTTCTAAAAATTTCTTGTTTTAATCAAACCGCTCAATTTCCGGTCATTACGGTCATTTTGTTGTACGACCGGATGACCACTCTATGAAATGGCTTATTTTTCTCATTTAATCTAAGATATCTGCCTATTTTAATGATTCCGGTTTAAAATCAAAATTTTGGTGTCTTCTAAAAATCGGTTAAACACTTTCTGTTAAGGCAAAAAAAAAATTTCGGCCTTACATCAAATTCCGACTAACACAAAATTTGGCTAACTTCAACTCTCAACCGCCAATAGTTTCCCGCCCCTAGTTTACCGCTCCTAATTTATCGCCCTGATTTACCTCCAACAGTTACCACAGTAACTTTTGGAGGGAAAATTTGGCGCCAAAACCAAGAACGACGTGACGGTTCGGTTCCTTAACCGCCAAGAAACCGTCTCCTATATAAATAGGGAAGTTGGATCATTCATCCTTTTACGTTCTCTCTCTCTCTAAAAATATCAAAGCTTTTTCGCTCATATCTCTCTAATTCTCTTAAACTCTCTTTTCCAATTCACCATGGGACGTGATAACACAGTATTTACCCACATTTTGCAGATCGACTTCAAGGATATTGAGGAGAACAAAACCAGCGACTACAAGACCTTGGTCGGATCCATAAAAGACTCTGGCTTAGAGAAATTTTTGGATGGTCCTTTTGTTCTTCATCAGCATGAAGTTCTGTAATTCTTCAGCCAAGCAAGTGTGAAGAAGAGGGTCATTACGGCTACTGTATGCGGTGTAACTTTCGACATTAACGAAGAAGTTTTTGCTACGGCTCTTGAATTGCCCAGCGAGGGACGCCATTTTCAAACCGGTCTATCTGAAGCCGATACTGCGACGATTCGGCAAGCTATATTTAACGATCCGGCTGACTTGGTGGATTATACCAGCAAGAAAAGCAAATTGAAACCAGAGTTTCGGTGGTTGCTGGACATTATCTCCAAATCTCTACAGGGAAAAGGAGGAAACTTTGACAATTTGACCCGGCTGAAATTTGAAATGATGATCGAAATAGTACGAGGTGACAAAATTAGTTAGGCCAGTGTGCTCTTCAATCAACTATGCGGAGTGGTTGCAGGAACAAAAGATCAGGTTCAAGCCTACTCCATGCCGATCGGGAAAATTCTTCGTCATCTATATATCTCAATCGGAGAAGGTACATCCTATCAAACTCTAAAATAATGAACGCTGAGAATATCATGGCCAGAACCGAAAAACCGACTAAGGAGAGAGCTCCAAGGGTTAAGGCTATTAAAGAGGTCGAACCGTCTATCCCAAAAGACAAAGGTCCTGAAGAGGATGAGCCTAAACAAAATGAAATTGCAGTCAAGGGCTAGCCGAAAATCAAGAGAGCGGCTAAGAAGAGAAAGTCGGTTGAGAAGAAAAAGACTAGCGGGTCTCGAGACTTCGAAATAACACCCTCTTCCAAGTCATCCAATCTGGATCAACCCTGGACATCCGAATCGATCATTGTAGTAATTCCACTTAAAGTGGTGGTTCCAATTCCAGTCATTTCCTCCTCACTAGTCAAAGAGAAGGAAGCAGCCGACACAACTATCTCCTCAAGACCAGCAGAATCATCTGCAAGCAAAGCCGACAATTCTACATACAAAGGGGCATCTGTACGTATGGTAAGTACCCCTACTCCATCTCATAAATCTGAACCTAGGAACTCTCCAATCAAGCAGATCAAGGATGTGAATGAGGAAGTCCATGAGAAGACTTCAGACTAAATTAATAGAATTGTAGATGATGTCAATCGGGTCATGGAAACCGAGGTGATAAGAAAGCTCACCAAAACTGGTCAAACAAATGATGTCAACCGGATAACTGAAGCTGACAAGGCTAAAGAAATGGCTGAAAAAGAGGAAGACGTAGAGATGATAGATTCTCCGGTAAAAGGAGGTAATGTTTCTGAAAAGAGTTCAACCGGTCCGGTTCTTGAGGAAACTCCTCTAACCGGACATGATCAAAATCTGCCCCACAAGGAGCCGGAACAACATGTTAACATACCGGATTCTGAAGTTCCGGTTTCTCAACAAGAAGTCGAAGACTTGTTTCAACAAATTCTCAAACAGTTGGAGGAGGCGGCCGAAGAAATATCCCGCCCTTATTACAATTGGTGCAAAATCAGAAGTGAAGTGAAATTCATGCACATACTCCCCGACTACACTGAAAATAAGCACTGGTCGAAACTGGTGGCCATGGAAGACGAAGTATTTAATCTGGCGAAATCCGATTTTGTTCCAATGGTCTTGGCAAAAGGAAAGTTGGTCGATGAACACGCAAGACTAAAAGCGCTGACCAAAGAACTAGAAGAGACTCGAGGGAAACCAACCAAGATTGAAAAAAAAGTGGTGGAAAGAGTTATCAAATTGATGGACGATTTAAAAACCGACATCGCACGTCTGGAGGAAGAATCGAAGGAAAAAATCAACGACTGCTTTTTGTATCCCGGAGATTACCAAAATAAGCGAATCTTTGAAACCAGTGAATCATCTAGGCCGACAGGGGACCAGCAAGAGGACAACCAACCGAAATCTAATGAGGATAAAGACGGTCTCCATGCCTCTCCATCAGGAAAATCAACAATTAAGTCCGCTATTCACGTTAACTCTGCATAATCAAACTCGGCTGACCAAGAAGAACCGAAAATGGCCATGTCGGTTCATTCTCCTCACCCTGAGCAAAGTTAAAAATTTGCACACATATTTGACGAAATAAGGGGACTCATTCTCAAATCTGCTAAGGTTCAATGGACATGTGGCAGGCCGTCGCGGAAGATAGGACCGCCACGATCAATTCAAACCTAATTGAGACGGTTAGATCAATAGTTGAGTCATCCACCGCTCCACTGCTTGAGATGATACAAGTCATGGCGGCTCAGATTGAGGAATTTACGAGAATTAAAACGGTAACTACTTAAGAGCAGATCCGAACCGATGCGGAAACAGCCCTTAAACTCCAAGCCGATGAAGAAGAACATGAACGACTGAGAAAAGAGCATTAAGAAGAAGACTTCCGGGTAGCAAAGCAATTTCATGAGGAAGAAAAGGCCAAATAGAAAGAGACCGAAACAGTTCAAGATCTTCAATCTGAGCGGTCGAACGACATGACAACAAGGGCTCGGTCAATCAAAAGAAAGAGAAAAGAGGTAACCGAACTGCTATCTTAGGTGGAACAGAGTGGTCTTCAACCGACCAAAAATCCTAATGCTCCACTCGCCGATGAAGAGGAAGAAGATGATGTTCCCTTAAACACAAGGAAATGGAAAGCTGCACCGACCTCATCTGTCCCTTCAACCAATCAGGGATATCAACCGAACCTTCACCTCGACCACCTAAATTAGAAGGCGGTTTCTTTAACTTCAATCGCTTACCTTCCTCCAGACCAAGTATCATAACCAGATGGAGCCAAGACGCAGAGAAGAGGATAAAAGAATGGAATAAGGAGCAAGAGGCAAAACTCAAGGCACAAAAACAAGGGGACAACCGAACCCTTAAACTTACATTTCATTACCTTTTCCCACTTTCTTATCTCTATCTATATTTATATTATTTTTGAAATTTTGGCTTTACTAAATTATTCTATAAGTGATCTTTTCCACGGCTTGGCCGACTTGCTGGTTTTGATACTTTTCGGCTAAAAGCATAAAAAAGGGAGAAATTGATGAGGAATCTCCTTAAACAAAAACTTCTAAAAACCAGCCAAACAAATTTTAAAAACATTTCTAAACCGGCCAACACTTACAAGTTTTGAATATTTATTCTAAATAATCAAAAAGGGAGAAATTGTTAGAAAAATTAAGTAAGTTAATTTTTAAACCGGCCAAACAATTCTTAAAAACATCTCTAAACCGGCCAACACTTACAAGTTTTGAATATTTATTCTAAATAATCAAAAAGGGAGAAATTGTTAGAAAAATTAAGTAAGTTCATTTTAAACCGGCAAAAGAACTTAATCAGTCTCAAACTTTATTGTGCAGGTACAGCTCAAGCCGCACCGGACCGGTTGAGACTTTCTCCCTCAAGAATCCGGATAATAAAGAAAATCGGTTTAACTCCTCTCACCGGATCGGCTGAGATGAAAAACCGCATGAAGCTTTTTTTCCGTTCCGGCTTAATATATCGAAGATCCTAAGACCAACGGGAAAGTATTCAAAATGATAAAATCTGTGAAGATGACGTAATGAATATCTTGGAAATGAACATAAGAAGGATCCGTGATCCGAATCAGAAGCATGCAACAAAAGCAATGATGACTAATTATCCAGGATCACAAACAATCTTCTAAAATAGGCGGCCGACTAATCCATGTCTTCTAGGTGTCCAAACCGGCAAGGCGTGCACGCAACATAACTCTGACCGGCACGACTTCAGATGACCAATCCAACGAAGAGAGTGAAATATGATCGTTGTCATATTTCTCTTATAAATAGAAGATCAACTGTGCTGAAACTATGAGGGAACAGTGTGAATTTACAGCTAAAAAAATCTTACGCGCAACCCCGAATAGTGATTGAAATTCCTAAAATTGTGTTGTATTGTGTGTATTTTACCTTGTGTAAAAGTATTACATCATATTGTGAGTGGTGTAACTGACGAGCAGTAAATAAGACTCGGTCGGAGTGATTTGTTGAAATATTACAGTTAGTAAATATCCTTCTCATTAATTGAGAAGAAGGGGTGACGTAGGAGATTCAACTCCGAACATCCATAAAAACCGGTCTTGTGTTTCTCTCTTTACTTTCCAACACATTTACTCTAACTAACTCAACCGAAATAGTTTGTACTCTCCTTAGCCGAACCAGCTCCCCTTCTCACCTAAACCGATCTCTCCTAATACCTTCCAAACCGAATCGTGTACGTTGTTTCAGATTGAAACAGACATTTCCGCCTTTGAACTCGGTTCAAGAGTCTGTGACAATCTGTGTAGTGTGAAGAACGGTTCTAATCTCTAACCAGATTAGTACCATTGTGTGTTGTATTGTTGTAAGCGATTACCGATAAGCCGGACCCCGGTCCCCTATCGGCCATCCCGATCTTAACATATATAGATTATAAATAATTTTTTTATAACTTATGTAAATAACATACTCTTGTATTTTTATTCTAAACATATAATTTTTTAATAAATTAATATATAAATAATAATTTATTATTTAAAGATATTTATATAAAATAATATTAATATGTCAAAATTATTTATAAATTATCTAAACAAATAATGAAGAAAATATTAAAATAATTAAAATGGGCAATTAACAAGTTGTGGAGAAAATTTTAACATTTTTGTTTGAAATAATATTTATATAAATTTAAAGTTAATTAATAAGTATATATAAGGAAAATAATACTAATGATATAGACTATCCACAGCGGGGTGTCAAATAAGGTATCAAATGAGTGTTAAAATAATATCAAATGGTGCAGTAGAGTATCAAAATTAAGTGTTAAAATATGGGTATCAAATTTTGATACCGGACCAAATTTGATGTGGCTAAATCACAGCGTGCCAAGTGGCAGCGCTGGTGGTTACTTTTTTGTTTTTATTTTCTTTTTTAAATACACTTTTGCATAATAATTGATCAAATATATATATATTATTATTTTTTATTTTCAAGATCTATAAATAGAGACTTGGTTTGTGTCATTTGGACACCAAAAAATGTCTGAAATTTTCCACCATATTATCATCCTTGTTTGTATCACCTTTCTTCATATCATCATATGGATATTCCCCCAGACCCTTTCAATCTCGAAGAGATTCAACAACAATGAGAGTTGGAGGAATCTTTACTCAAAATGCAAAAAGAACTTCTCGAAGAGCTTCAAAGGCGAAACAATCCATCACGTAAAAGAAATTCTATAAACAGGGACCATGGAACTGCCCATCAGAAAAGGCAATTTAGATGAGCCTTGCACTTATACTGAAATACAATTTAGACGTAGATTTCGTATGAGAAGGAAATTGTTTCTCCGAATTGTAGAAGCCGTAACAAATTACAACCATTACTTCACCCAAAGGCGGAATAATGCAGGAAAGCTTGGATTGACACCGATCCATAAGTGTACAGTTGCCATGCGCATGCTTGCATATGGAGTAGCCGGGGATGCCTGTGATGAATATGTGATAATTGGAGAAACCACTACACTTGAGTGCACTCGTATTTTTGCGAAACAATAATTGCCTTGTTTCAAGATGAATACTTAAGACGACCAAATGGGGAAGACTTGCAGAGGTTACTCCAACTTGGACAAGAGCACGGTTTTCCTGGAATGATTAGAAGTATTGATTGCATGCACTGGAGTGGAAGAATTATCCTAAGTCTTGGCAAGGGCAGTTTACTAATGGACACAAGGGCACATCAACAATTATCCTCGAGGCAGTGGCATCTTATGATTTGTGGATATGGCATGCTTTTTATGGCATGCCCGGAACATTGAACAATATTAATGTATTAGACAGGTCATCAATTTCTGACGACATTGAGTCTGGTGAAGCTCCTGCTGTAAACTTCACTGTGAATGGTCGACAATACAATCTTGCCTACTATCTTGCTGATGAAATCTATCCTAAATGGTCCATCTTTGTCCAATCAATTCAAATTCCCCAAGGAGACAAAGTGCAGTTGTTTGCAAAACAACAAGAAGTATGAAGGAAGGATGTAGAATGTGCATTCGGAGTACTCCAAGCACGGTTTGTTATTATTCGCCAACCAACTAGGATGTGGAATATTGATGGCCTAGGTAAAATAATGAGGGCATGCATAATTTTACATTATATGATTGTGGAGGATGAACGAGATTCGTATTCACGAAATTGGGAAAGAATCGACTTCGAACGTTCGAATAATTCTGGGTCTAGTTCCTCAGTTAATGTCCAAAGAGAAGTGCTACCTCAATTTCTAGTGCATGTTCAAGGCCGATCTGAATCAAATATTCATTCTAGGGTCGATCTACGTGACAAAGAACAACATATTCAATTGAAAAAAGATCTTGTCATGCACATTTGGAATAAATTTGGAACAACTCTCGATTAGAGTTTTAAAAACACTACTTAACAAATTACCAATGTTTAGAGTGTTTGTTTTCTTCTTCGTTTTAAATAATATTTGTATGTTTGATTTACCAAGTTATGAATAATATTGTTTGTGGTTAAAAAAAATGAAATTATGTATAAATGATGTGGAAGTGAGAGAAATTGAAAAAGTAATTTTGATACCTTGAATAAAACTCTGTTGTTGGATATGCTAAAAAGTGGGTGTTAAAATAGGTGTTAAGTTGACATGACAGAGTATTAAATGAAAAAATTTGATACCCTGCTGTGGATAGTCTTATTGACGCTCCCCTCTTCTATTTTCTTTCATTAATACTAATTCCATTTTCTTTCGTTAATACTATCTTCTAATTTAGTCTCATTTAAATTGGATACAATTTTTTTAAATGTTTCAAACTGAACATGTAAGTGTTTGACAATTTTCAAAACACGTAGTAATAAAATTTATTTTACAATTGAATTTAGATAAAATTATAATAATTTTAAATAAGTTATCAAACTAATTAAACAAAAACAAAAATTACATTTAAAATCAAAACAAACCTACAGATAATATATATGCCAACTCAATTGTAAAATAAATCTATACATGCCAACTCAGCTTGATAATATATATGCCTACAGATAATATTTATTCAATTGTAAAATAAATTTTATTACTACGTGTTTTTGTAAAATTTAATTATTATTTTTTATATAACATAATTTTTATTTTTTTTATAGCATTATTAATTTTTTATTATTGATATATATCTTATTTAAATTTAATTAAATAAAAAATAAAAATAACATAAATTAAAAAATAAATAAATTAAACATTATATTATATTTAAGAATAAAAATTTAACATATATTTTTTTAAATTAGTAACAAGTTTTTAGATATATTGAAAAAACAAGACCAATTTTCTAACCTAATCAGTTTGCCGCAACCAGTTCGTCCGCCAGCCAATTCAGTGTTATTTTTACTCACAACACAACTTTGGATTCTCTGTTTTCCTTACATATTTCTTTAAGATCCGAACATAATTACTTCCATTCACTCTCCAAACTCTCTACGGATCTAATGGTGGTTAAGATGATGAGATGGCGGCAATGGCCACCCCTTCTATCAAAGAAATTTGAAGTTAGGTTAGTCGTTCGTAGGTATAATCCGGCGATTGTACTGGAATCAGAGGAAACACAGGAGATGACAGTGGAGATCAGGTCGAAAGGAACTAAGTTTGTCCTAAGTCCGTTCCGTCGAACGGTTAAGAGGAATTTCACTGAGGAGGATAGGATTGGAGAAAACGGTGTCGTATATTGGGAGGAAGAGTTTCAATGTGCATGTGATATTTCTGGTTACAAAGACAATGTTTTCCATTCTTGGGAGATCTCTTTGACACTGTTGAATGTGAGTTGTTTTGTTTTTTCTTTATATATAGTTATGGAATCCCATTGAGAATATGAAATTGATGCATGTTTTGCTGGAATCAGAACTCGAATCTAGGGAAGAAGAATAAGGTGTTTATTGTGAGAACAACATTATTGAATCTTGCTGAATTTTCTTCTAAAGCTGATGAAAATGACTTTGATCTTAATATCCATGTCATCTCTTCCAGGTCATCTGGTCAGTGTGGTTCACTTTTAGTAGGTCTACCTGTTTTTTTAATCTTTTTTCTGAAGTTCATTTTTGTTGCAGATATCTCTCAGTTTGTTGGAGCTGAGAACCATTCAAGATTCTGCAGATTCAATTCATAAATTCACAAATTCTTCAATTCTTGATTCTCTGGCATTCTTCACACCATCTAGATCGGTGTTATCTGCAAATCACTCTTCTATTTACGGTAATCATTCAATCTCCTTATCAACTGCTTCAATTTTGACCTTCTTCCCATTCCATATCTATATAGATCGCATTTCATTCGCACATGCAGATCATTCACAGTCATATACTCCAGAATTCTATTGTTGTTGATGTTCTGTTTGCTTGTGATGAGAGAACTCGTTCTTCATATGAGGCTGAATTTTATGTTAATAATGTTGGAAGACGAAGTTTATGCATCATGTTCTATTTATTTGATTGTATTTAACGATTATATTGAAGATTATATTGAAGGTATGAATCCGATTCTTCTTTCATGTTTTTGTAAGCTATATATTTTTAGCACATATGCAATCCTTGAAGTGTTTCTTTTTTATTCTATTTGCTTTGGTGAGCGTATGTTAAGAACATATAGGAAAATGAAATGGATATTGTTTGGAGTGATCATTCTAGCGGTATAACTCCAAACTCGATTCATAATATTAGTTTAAGCATATGACATTAACTTTTGAATGGTTGCCTGTTTTGTTACTTTGATTATGTTCATAAAGTAAAGCATCTCTTTTTTTCCTCTCACTTGTGTGTCTTTCATCTATCTTTGTAAACTTATGGATGTATCTTGTTGTGATTCACATGTCTAGGATTTTTGAAGAGGCCAGTTGCTATCATTACTGTTGTTCTTATGGCATTGAGCATAACAATCTTAAATGATAGGTAAGTCCATCTATATATCAAAATTACTGTTGTTCTATTTGTTTTTGTTCATATTCCAAACAATCACATTTTTATACTCAAATCATATTATGACAATAATTTCTTAGTGGAATCAAACCATATATATTATACAAATCTAATTAAGTTGAGATATTGTTTGCAGCTCAATTTCTAATTAAGTTTATGAATTAAAAATTGTACTTATATATTCCTTATAATTTCTTATGGCCCATATATATACAAATTGTTGTTGGTAATTGGTTTGATATATATATAGGAAGGCTTTCAAATTGGGCTTTAGTCATGATTTATACATACGATCTAAACCAACTATAGTTACTGAGTGTTTCCTAGATTAGACCATTCTATTGGAATGAAAGGGACATTTCATTCCAAAATGGAAAAGACCAAAGAACACATAGAATTCTACAAAAATAGTATAATAAAATGAAAGATGAGTGAACTTTTTATATGTATTGATTGATGCTCAAAGTCAAAGTGAGACAAAATGTACATTATGGACAAAAGATGATCAACGGAAGAAAAGTGAAATGAATAATATAACGATTGAAAACAGATTCAGCCTAATGTGGGTGGAGAAGAAGTAAGATTGTAAAATTCCCTTGTATTTATACTACTGAAGACTCAATATTGATAGTTGTAATTTTATTTTGAATAATAATAATGTAGATTTTTTATTCATATATACAGTTAGGTAATAAAAATTAACAAGTTAACAAATTTTGTTCTGTATTCAATCTTTAATTAATAGATGCATGCATTCATGAATTTCTTATTATAAATCTTTGAAATAGATATATAAATCATAAATCCTAGCTTTATATATATATGCATGGCTTGCAATTTTCAATTAACTAATTAGTAAGGGATAAAGGGTATTGTGATCATTTAACATTCTTTCAAGTAGTAATTACTTCATTCATTAAATTATCATAGTATTGTTGCTTCCAAATTATAATTTCATTCATCTCCCCACTAATTACTTAAGAAACAGATGGATGAGCTGAGAATCCTTTTACTATTATTTATATATACATATGCATGCAGACCATCATCATATTATCATCAGCTTTCATTTACCAAAGTTAAGCATGCCTTCAGTATCCAAGAAGAGGAATGACAAGAAGAGGAAGAATGAGAAGGAATCTCCCTTGTCTGATCATGGGAATGACACTCATCAAAGTAAAAACTCTCTTAAGTATTTCATATTTGGTCATTTCTTTATTTATTTCTCATGTCTCTTACATTTTCTCTTTTACATATGTCAGTCTCTATATTATAAATTTCAGCAGATAAAGACAAAGTTATGTGTTTAGAGGTGGTTGCTGAGCCAAAACAGATTCCTCCTTTTTAGAATGAATTGATTAACTCATTGACTGCCTCTTTGATTGACTCCTCAACGAAGGAGGAGGATACATCAATTGGTACATAACTGTTATGATTTCCTCGTCGTCAAACAATAAGTTTTCCTATTTGTAAAGCCAAATATGTTTTTTTTCCTTACAGTTATGGTTAAGTCAGATGATGAAGTTGTGAATCTGATTGCAAAAGTGCATAATGGATGCTTTTACGAATCTTAAATGATTTAATGATTTTCTTGCTGTTATTTGTATAAAAGTTTAATGAAATTTGTATTTTATGAGATAATTTTGCTCAAGACTATAATTTGTATTTTATGAGATAATTTTACTATGAGAATTTATATTAATTTTGTTATAATTAAAGATGTCAATAATTAGTATAAAATAATTTTTCTTAAATATTAATTTAATTTAAAAAAAATATTCAGACAAAATTGTCAAAATAAAAAAAAATCAATATTATAATATAAAGAATTATTTTATAACTTGCGCCCACCCTGTTTCTGGCGACGTTTTTAAGGGTTGGAAGAAATATTTTTAAATGTCGCCAAAAGTCATTTTTTTTTGTTGTTGTTATATATATATATATATTATAGTTTGAGAAATGTGGAGAGATAAGCCCAAATAGTCCCGCCACCATTTAATAGGAAGAGTTTCCAGACTGATTCTTTTATTGGATGCATAACCAGCTAAATTAATTTAAATTCTATAGTTAATAGGGAGTAAACGAGCTGAGCTGAGTCGAGCTCGCACTAGCTCTGACTCGAGTTCGGATCGACTCGTTTTTTATTGGCTTGGCTCGAACTCGGGCTCGATCGAATTTTCAATATTAAGTTCGAACTCAGTTCGCTCATATAATCATAGGCTCGAGTACTCTAGAAATTTAGAGAAGAGTAACCCATAAATAGAGCAAATCTCAACAGAGACAGAAAACAAAGAACCCGTAGACGAAGGAACTCCTAACTTCTCTTCTAACGAAACGGTTTAGGCCCCAATGCAGACGAGATATAGGCAACATCCTAGACCTGTAATTCCATACAAACCACAAATATGGAGGAAGATTGCAGGGAAAAGGAAAGGAATGAATAAGCACGTTGTCAATCTTTCTTCATGAATATAATGACTTGGAATATTAGGGGCTCAACGACTCCATCAAAAGGAAAGAAGTCAGCAGAATGATTGAAAAACATGAAATCACTATTATGGGTATATTGGAGACGAGAATAAGGCACAATCAAATCGATATTGTTAGTAAAGACTATTTTAGTAGCGACTGGTCTTATATTCACAATTCAGATGGGTGTAAAAGTAGAATCTAGGTTGGATGGAATAATTGCTTAGTTTAGGTCAAGAAGTTATTCGACAGTAAGCAGGTCATCATAGTGGAGATTTCTAGTAAGATAACAAAGGCGAAATACTATTTTGCTACTATCTATGGAAGCAATGTAGCAGAAGAAAGAAAAAAGTTATGGAGAGAGCTTAAGAGTAAAGTCAATGATGATGAACCTTGGATCCTAATGGGCGACTTCAATGTCACCAGATTCATCCAAGAAAGAGAACCGAAAACGGGGATCACGTAAGACATGCTAAACTTCAATGAATGCATCAATGACATCAACTGTATCGAACCTTCTAGTTCAGGTAATATATTTTCATGGTCAACTACTAGAGGGTTAGAGGAAATGAGGAAGAGTCACATTGATCGTGGGTTGATCAATGAGAAATGGGCAAATCTCTACTCGAGAAGCCAAAGACAAGTTCTATAGCCATGAATCTCTAACCATTGTCCGTTGAAATTTTTCAGGGAAAGGGAAAAAAGACTAAAAAGGCCTTTCAAATTCTTTAATTTTTGGATGAAAAACGAAGAATTCAAAGGAGTACTGACGGAAACCTAGAATACCAGTATAAACGAGACAAAGATGTTTAGAGTTTGCGAAAAGCTCAGGATCCTGATAGGTAAGCTCAACAAGTTCGACATGAAAAATTACAGTGGTATATCAAAAAGGGTAGAGGAAGCACAAGTAAAATTGGAGAATATTCAAAGCAAAATCTTGAGGATGCATAACCTACCTAACAATCAAGTTGAGGAGAAAGAAGCACTAACAAGTTTTAGAGATCTATACTCAAAAGAAGAAAGTTTCTTCAAGAAGAAGTCTAGAGAAAGTTGGCTTCCTTTGGGAAACAAAAATACTGTATTCTTTTACAGGAAATGCACGGCTCGAAACTTTAGGAACCAAGTCCTCATATTAAAAGATTGTAATGGGGAAATTCTTGAGGGACAACACTTCAAAAGGAAGTTATTAGTTATTATAATGGTCTGATTAGAACAAAACTGAGTAACGAAGGACTCGATGCTAGACTTGGGGTGTTGCAACAAATTTTTCTAAGAAGAATCGACAATGAGGATGTTAATAAGCTGGTTGTAAGGGTCAGTCAAGAAGAGATCAGGAATGCTCTGTTTACGATGAAAGGAGGTAAAAGTCAAAGACCAAATGTATACACTGCGAATTTCTTGAAGGAAAACTGGGATATAGTTGGGAAAGATGTAAGTGAAGGGGTCCTGGATTCTTAAAACAGGGAAATGCTTAAGCAATAGAACGTTACAGTATTAAATCTGATTCCCAAAATCTCACTTCCGTAAAAAAATTCAGGACTTTCGTCCTATTTCATGCTGTAACGTAATCTATAAAATCATCTCTAAAATCCTGTCGCAAAGATTTAAAACTGTTATTTCAAAATTAATTAGTTTATGACAATTAACTTTTATTCTGAATCGCACTATCTCCCTTAACATACTTCTTATGTAGAGTTTATTGAAAAGTTATGGAAAGAAAGTTATATCTTCGAGAGTAGCTTTCAAAATTGACATTCGAAAAGATTTTGACTCGATAAGATAGGAATCTATTCATTAATTCCTTTATGTTGTTGGTTTCCCTAACATTTTTATCGAGTGGTTAATGCAGTTTGTTTTGACTCCTCACTTCATTGTTAGTGTGAATGACATACATAGTGGCTTCTTTAAGGGTGAAAGGGGAGTAAAGCAAGAAGATCCTCTCTCACTTTACTTCTTCGTTCTTATTATGGATATCCTGGACTGCATATTTAAAATTCTCATAAGGAACCATAAATTCAAATTTCATCCATAATGCAAGGAACAAGTCATAACACACGTTTATTTCGCTGATGATCTATTCTTAGTTGTTCACGTAGATGTTGAATCTGTTAGTACAATCAAGGAAGCACTGACAATATTTTCTAGTATTACAAGTTTATTCATTAAAGAAGACAAAAGCCAAACTTTCTATGGAGGAGTGATAGAGGATTTGAAGTAGAATATATTTAATATCATGGGTGTGACACCGTTTTCCCTCCCAGTCTATGTCCCGTTCCATAGCTTATCACGCGTTTGTGAGACACGTGGCAATATGGAAGGACTACCGCGAGGCAGCTCGAGGTTCAATGATTTCAACCTTGGTTTGCATTCCATGCATCTTTATAAATGAAACATTTAGTTTTAAAAGATTTTGAAAATACTTGGAGCAGTAAGAAATTAATTATGTAAAATAATTAATCTTTTGTTCAAACATTAATAATCTAGGAGGCTGAATATCAATTTAACCTGGCCCGATTTAAATCAATTAAACATAATCAATTTAAAGATTATTCATTTGAAAATTAGAGTCGTCAAGAGATTTTATGAAAATCAATAAAATGATACGTGTACAAACGTATTTATACCAGAGTTTCTGAAAAAGTGATTCGTTGTCTATTTACGCTCGGGAAAGGGCTTTCGCGCTATGTCTTCTGCACCCGCCTAAGGAAGGGTTTCAAAATCCTTATAAAATAGACAAAGTCTGGCTTTTATAAATCTAATTATAACATTCTTTATCTTTAATTAGTAGTAAGGGGTCCTAAATGAGGATGGACTTTAAATAATTGTACAAAATCATTTAAAGAAGGTGTGTACCTGTTGCGTTGGGGTTCAGATTTAACAAAACCTGAAAATATCAGAAAAAGATGTTAAAGAGTATAACCAAACAAGACCTAGCAAAAGAAAATTTCTTTGGAAAACATCCCAGAGAATCTTGAGAGTTACTTTATGACCTTGAGAATACAATTTTTTAGAAAATGGGGGTTTGGTTCCAGAATAGTTTTGGATTTTTGAAAATTGGAACCAAACGGGCCTAAGGATTAAATCCTACGTTCGAGTCCGATCTTGTCGATTTGTGTTTAGTAAGGTTGGAGAGGTTCAATTTTGAGTGAGGGTTCAGACATAGGCCTTAGGGCTATAATGGTATTAGGCTAAGTGGGGGTTTGATCCTAGACTAGGGCTAGGGTTTGGCCTAGGCTAAGATGAGGTTAGGCTTAATTGTTAGACATAGGTTAGGTGTCAATGACAATCCTAGGTCAAGTGCCAAGGTTTGTCCTAGGTTAATTTGGTCTAGGCTAGTTTCGTCGACCCTAAGCCAACTCTCTCGGTCGGGCGGCACGGTCCTGAGCGATTTCCTCAGTCGTGGCTTGTTTTTCTCGGTCCTAAGGCAAAATTCCAGGACCGGGTGCTCTTGGTTTGGTCCGAAACTTTAGAAGGCCATAACTTTTGATTGGGATGTCCAAATCACAATCCGTAAGTTGCAGTAGGTTCAAATTATTATGAAGAACAAAAGCCCTGACATAAATCACGATTTTGAAAATCATAAGAGAATCAATTTTAAAACACCATTTTTAGGTCAAATTTTGGGATATTTTAAATTAGGCCATTTGAAGGCCTAATTTTTATTCTATTAGCTTTGAAATGATGAATATAGTTAATCCATACCAAAACAAGAACATCATTACATCATTAAAATAGTTTTTGAAGATTGAATCAAAATCTTTTTTTTTTCAAAATCCAAATTTATCAAACATGATCAAAAGGATAAAAAAGTTACTTGGAATTCATCCTTATATGTTAAGAATCATGTATAGATACTAATTGAATCAACAAATCCAACTTAGATGCAAGAACATGAAATTTCAAAAATTCAGTTTTTTTAATATTTTTTTCCAAAATTTCAATTTGATCAAACATATTCAAAACATGATTACAGTTACATAGAAATCATCCAATCATTTATACAAACATGTAATACAAATAATTGAACTAACAAAATCAGATTAAAAACAAGAACACAGAATTTTAAAATTCAAATTTTCAAGCTTTTTTCTCAAATTTCAAATTTGATCAAACATGATCAAAACTTGATTACAGTTGTATGGAAATGATTCAAACATGTTTATAAACATGTATAACAACAATCTGGACCAACAAATCCAAATTTAAACCAAGAACACAACATTTCAAAAAAAAATCCAATTTTCAAACTGATTTTTGCAAAATTTTGTTCTAGGTTGATTTGATCGGTTTTCTTTCAACAGAAAGCATACACATGATATATATAGTGATTCTCTACAAAGAAATCACACAATAAAGCATAAGAACACGACCAAAGTGATCAAACAATAAAATTTGAAGAAATTCAAATTTTTGAATTACAAATCGAAAATCAAGGCTTCTGGAATTATAACAACAACTGGAAAACATTCCTGTGCAGTATTGGAAGTGATCCAGAAGTCTGGATCGAAGCTTGGCTCACTGAAGAAAGTTCTGTAGAAAACTGTTCTAGGCCGAAAATTGCAAGTCTTCGATTCAGGCAATTTGATGTGTAAATTTTAGTTATTGTTTGATGGATTAGTATTAGGATGGTAGGGGAGTATTTATAGGGTGGATAGGTCGGCTGTAGAAGGCCAATTTGACTTAATTTTGATCGTCGGCGTTCTTGTCCCTAAAATCTTATTCAGAAACTAGCAGCCTTATCCCGGGGAAGATAAGACTTCTAGATATGGGGGAAACGTAGGCACTGACGAGGGGATCACGTGGGATAAAAAATCAACCGATTTGATCGCCTAGCCGAAGTTAGATCTTCTGGAATGTTTGACACCAACGATGATCGCGAATCCAGCGACCCCTACATCTTAGTGAAGAAGATGAATAAAACGGCGTCGTTTTAAGTAATGGAACGCCGAGTTCCGTCTGGTTCCGTCAGCGGTCAGCCTGGTTGACTAACGGGGTCAGTCTGTCCCGTTAGTTGATCTAGTGCGGGCGCGCGCGCGTAGTTCCTCTATAGATGGATTTCTGGCGCGCTCTAGGCTGTCGGATTAGATCTGGGCGCTCATCTGATGGTCTAGGATCCTGATGCAATGTTTAAACATAAAATCAGCCACACAGGATTATGCAATTTTAATTTTATTTAAAAGGTTATTAAAAATTGAATTTAATTCCTTTTAAATCCATTTTTCACCAAAAAATTCACAAAAATTATTTATAGATTTATAATAACAATTATGATCATGCTTTATTTATTTGGGAATTTTGGAGTATTTTATTTAATTGGTTTAAGTCATGAATTAAACATAAATCATGAATAATTCTTAATTAAATATTTTTAACCCCTTCCTTGGTCTACTTTGGATAAAATATATACAAATATTTTATCCTCAAATTATTTTTGGAATTTTGGAAAGTTTCCTTAATTAAGGTTTAATTATCACAATAATTAATCCTTAATTAGATTTTAACTCCTTCTTTCAAGTTATTTTGAATATAAAAATCCAAAATACTATTTTAATATTATTAAACATAATAATGTTATTTTGCAAATAGGGTAAGTCAAATTTTCATATTTATAGAATGCCCTCTCGAACAGAGTTTGAATAAAATAGTCTTAGTTTTTGGAAAATGTGGGTTCGAGGTTTGATCATAATAATTTGAACCCTAACCTACAGTAAGGTAGAAGGATAAAACTTAGATGGCAGCAATTGCTGGTGGAGAGTCGTCACAATGACTCATGGTTGGGGAGATTACGTAATCTTCCTTCGCCTGTTGTCTTCTGTCGGGGATAGACTATCATAATAGTCTTATCATGCGCCGGGAAGATGACAGGGTGTTGTGGAGACGAGTCATGATAATAGTTCATTCTCTTCTTTAATGAATCTTGCAAAGGATAGGTTAAGACAATAGTCCTATCCTGTTGGGGAGTAACGAGACTCTAACTAGGGATGGATTACTACAATAATCCTGTCATAACAATGAGTGATGGTGCCTATCAACAAATAGGACTCACATGGGGATTAAAAAGAACTCTTTGTGGGGAAGAGTCTCGTGCCAGTAAGACTACCTATCATGAGGTAGGACTCTCCTGAGGAATGCTCTATTGGGAATACAATCCCACGGGGATAGAGGTAAAACTCTCGGGGATAATGATAACAATCATACCGCGTCCATCATCAAATGGAATCCACTACTAAAGAGTAGTCATTACAATGACTCTTGAGGATGCATGTAATACGATAGTACTTACTGTAGGAGATGATATCCACTAGGACTTTTCTGTGGGAATGAAGAGAATTCTCCATTGAGGATGAAGGAAGACCTTCTAGGTGACGTGAAAATAATCACGTTGGGTGGTGATAACAATCACGCTGTTGTGGGGACTATAGCAACCATTACTCTATGGGGATGATTACAATCGTGCCGAGAATATAAGTTATAACAATAACCTATAGACAAGATGAGTTACAACAATCACTATGGTAGGCAGTGGTCATGGCAATGACCGATACAGATACATATCAAGAGATAGGGCTTACTCTTGTAGGGGATATGCGAACACATTCGCTCCGAGGGGAATGAGTTATAACAATAACCCTTATGGTCGCCAACCTTCTAGGGATGGATTATGACAACAACCCATATGTGGATGCCAATCTGTTGGGGATAGGTTATGAAAATAACCTATATAGATGCCTATTGGAATAGGGATTTTAGAATTATAACAATGATTTTATGTGCCTATTAACTAGGGCTTTAGATAAGTCTTGTACGAAGTGACCTTCACATATGATTGAACCTCTTGCTTCCTCTAGGGATTGTTTACGAGAGGAGTTATCCTGATCGTCAACTTATCTTTCTTGGGCCTAACAAAGTGTCCTTCTCAACTGGATTAAAACCGTTGACTCCGTGGGGATTTAACATTCAGGGAGCTTTCCACAAAGTTTTTCTTTTGGCCTTGCGAAGGGTCGATCCTTCCCAGCTGGGTGAAATTGTCGACCCTTTGAAGAGTTAAGGGAATGGTTTAACATAAACTTTTTCCCATTAGATTTACAAAGTGTTCTTCATAACCTAGTTGACACATTAACTAGTTGTTTTATCACTCTATAAGGTGGAGAGCTTTAACAAAAGTTGTTCGGGGAATA
This sequence comes from Impatiens glandulifera, assembly GCF_907164915.1. Classification (NCBI taxonomy): domain Eukaryota; kingdom Viridiplantae; phylum Streptophyta; class Magnoliopsida; order Ericales; family Balsaminaceae; genus Impatiens; species Impatiens glandulifera. Next base: position 199,222 of record NW_025919525.1, on the reverse strand, counting down.
AACTATTCTTAATTCTATCTCATACAAGGTTTGAAGGCAGAAGAAACACTGGTCTTACTTATGTAATAGGGTGACTTGGATTCGAAATGTGTTCGGGGCTAAGACACGAGTATTCTTGTGTTGAAAGGGATTGTCTTGTTTCTGAAAGATCCCGAGCTCCTTATTCTCCTATGTTAGGATCGGGGACGCCCTTGGAGGACCGGGGTGTTTTCTGGTTTCGGGAAGGGTGGCCGCTTACAACACACACACTTTGGTGATAGTCCGGTTAGAGACTATAACCGTTCTCAGCACTGCACAAACTGTCACAGACTCTTGAACCGGGTTCAAGGGCGGAAATGTCTGTTTCAGGTGGAAGCAACGAATGCGACTTTAGATGATGTTTAAGAAGGAGTCGGTTTGATGGATGTGAGTGACCGGTTTTAGGAGTATAATTAGTTTGAGGTTAGGCTAAGTAATAAAAGCAAAGGAAAGAATACGAGACAAGAATTTGTTTATGGATGTTCGGAGCAAACCCTCCTACGTCACCCCTTCTTCTCAGGTTATGAGAAGGATCTCCACTAACTCTTTAGAGTTACAACAATACTGCCGGTCGAGCCCAACTTCGCTACTCGCCGGTTACACCAAACTCACACTTTGATGTAATACAACAACTCAACACAAAAGGCTTCCGGTTTTAGACACACCGATTTTACAGTATATAGGACTTTATCTCTCTAGAATTTAATGCTATTACAACTTTCAGAACTGATGATGCTCACAACTGCATTAAATGAAGACGTTTGATCTTCCTTTTATAGCTGAAAGTAGCCAACGATTACTTTCTTCTCTCTCCTGCGGATTGGTCGATCGTCATCACGCCTGTTGCAGAAAAGGTTGCTTGCACGCTTCACTTTCCTCAACACCTGGCATTCATGCAGGCAGCTCTGAGCAAAAGATGACGTAGCCGGTTTTCAGATTTGGACACGTGTTGAACATGCACTTCCGGTTGTCAATTTCAGATCAATAAAGCATCATTGCTTTCCTCGCATGCTTCCGATCGGATCCGATCTTCTTTTATTCTTTCAAGACACGTTTCTTCTGTCATGGTACGTCACCCTTGAGGTTTGAATCTTCTGACTTTTGTTCTGAGCCATCCGGTTTTTGTGTCTTGTGCAGTATGATCCGGTTGGAATGAAAGTTTCTGTCTTGGCTAACCGGTTGCTTGAGAAGGTGAAAACCGATTCCTCTGATCTTTAACTTGATCACTTGAAACTGGTTTCTTTGAATTGTAGTATCAGCCGGTTTTACAACGCCAACCTGTTCATACGGTTTTAGAAGTACCTGCACATGAAGATTAATTTCTGTTTAGTTCGTCTGGCCGGTTCCAAAATTAATCTACTTAATTTTTCTATCAATTTCTCCCTTTTTGATTATTTAGAATAAATATTCAAAAATTGTAATGTATGGCCGGTTTCAAAATTAATCTACTTAATTTTTCTATCAATTTCTCCCTTTTTGATTATTTAGAATAAATATTCAAAACATGTAATGTATGGCCGGTTTAAAATTAATCTACTTAATTTTTCTATCAATTTCTCCCTTTTTGATTATTTAGAATAAATATTCAAAACATGTAATGTGTGGCCGGTTTTGAAAAGCATGTGTTTATATTGTTGTTGGAGAAAATGTTTCAAAAACATGAGTTTGATTTTTTTTTTTTTTTGAAGGAAAATGTGAGAACTTATCAGAGAAAAGACAAAGTAACCAAGTTCTGAAACATAGTAAGGCATTGTTGTTTGAAATAAATAAAGAAAGAGATTTAGGGCTTGGATGATCCCCCCTTGTGAAGCTCCTTTTCCTTTTCCTTCTCCAACTATCTTCTTTCTTCTTCTTTTCTTGCTTTCCACTCTCTATCACGTCTTTCGACATCAATCAGCACACCGACCCATACACTTGAGTGACCGGTGCCCTTATTCTTGAGACTAAAGTTTGCACAAACTGGTTTTGGTGGTGGAGGCGGTGGAGCATTTGAAGGTCTGAAGCTTGGAGTTGCGGTGGATTCTCCGGTTGTCCTTCTCTTTCGCCGGTTAAGTTCCTCCGGGTCTTCTTCTTCTTCTTCGTCAAGCGGTTGCGCATTTATCACGACCGGTAAAGCTGTTTTCTGTTCTGCCCGCTTCATCACGTTCTTAACGGCGCTTCGCTTCTTCTTGTTCCTTGTATCCATTGAGTGGGACGATTGAACCAGTGGAAGTTCTTGGATGTTGGCCTGCTCTTCCTCGGTAAACTTTTGAGCGAGTTCAAAATCTCTTTCTTCAGTCTCCTTCTGTAACCGTTCCCTTTCTATCTCTTCCTCTTGCAATTTCTTTGCGGTTTCATCATCCTTTTCGATTTGCGTCAGAGTTGTGGTGACTTGAACCTTGGACATTTCCCCGATCTGAATGGCCATTGTTTGCAGCATGTCCAATAATGGAGCGGTTGCGGTTTGGACGGATTCGGCGATCAAGGCTTTGACTATTGTCTGCATGGCCGTGTCCATCATGGACCTTAGAGAGTTTGACAGTTTATCTTCAGCCACTGCAATTCTTTCGTCGGTTACGGTTTTAAAATTTCCAAGGCATGAGTCCACTGTTTCAGCCATCGCTTGCTTAATCTGATCAATTTCTGGAACTTTGACCGGTTGAGAAGTTTCTTGTTCCAAATTACCAGAGGTTCCGGATGTCTCACCACTCATAAAGAATGGTTTGCTTTGATATGATTCGGCATTGTTGAGTTGGCGTTGGCAACCCTTCCTCCACTACTTGTTAAGACGATCAAGATTTTGCACAAGCTGTTCTCGTACCGCAATAAACCGTTCAGCCATCCTCATTTCAATCGGGTTTAGCGTCGATCCTTGGGTTTCTTGAAAGGAATTCTCCACTGCCTGTAGCCGTGCGTTTTCAAGGATTACCGAAGCTTTGTTAAACGCCGGTTGAATTAGGTTGGTGTTAGCTAGCTGAAGTGCCTTCTCCTCCAGCTTGATGAGCCTGTCCCATTGTTTGTTGCCACTTAAACCTGTAACCATGTCGGATAACTTGGTTTCGCATCTGAGCTTCACCCACAAGATGTATGGAGCTAACGCATCACTTGCACCTTGGTTCATGTCTTGAATGAGTTCCTCGAAGATCTCATTTTCTTGCTCTGCGGTGAAGGTGACTTCGTCTCCGGTTATAGCTTCCTGCTGAGGGTCGGTTTGCAGCGCGCTCGTTCCGGTTACCGTTGTATCTTTAATAAGGATCCCTTTGCCTTTGTTTACTTGAGTGGAACCTTCAGGTGTTGTGGCCGGTTGGATTTCTGCGGTTGTCTTTCTTCCTGCGGAACCGAAGGTTCCTGTTCTTCATAAGTTCCCTCCTGAGCCGGAGGTATAACCTCCGTTGTATTGGCCGCCTCATCGACCGATTGAGCTTCTGTCTGATCAGGTATCTCAACCTGATCATCTGGCTTCCGACGACTTGAAACATCGTCCTCTTCGGTTTCCTTTGTGATCTCTTGGACCACATTATTGATTGCTTCTGAGGTATTCAAGCCCACATCGGCAAATACCTCTTCAACTTGTTTACTAGGTGACTTGAAGGTTTCAGAGTGAACATTTACCTCTGCTTCCTCCTTGGAGATTGACTTGTTCTCCTTGCTCCCCGAAGATTCGGTTTGCCTTGGAGAATGGGATGGAATGGGAACGAGAATAACTGTGTTGAGGGGAATGGGTTGGAATACATCTGCGGTTCTTTCCGGTGGATTGTCCGAGGAAAGCGTTTTCTCGGAGTCCGCCGGTTTCTTTGAACTCTTGTTCGTGGCTACCTTCTTCCTTCTCTTTGGTTCTGGTGGAACTTCTGCTTCAACCGCCTTTCTTGACGGTTTCTTCTGTCTGGTTTCTTCTTCAACCGGAACCGAGGAACTGGCTCCCTTGGATGATTTGGTCCTTGAGGATTTAGGTTTAAGTGTTTTCTCCGGTTTTTCGATCACTGACTCTGAGTCAAGAATGTTGGAGATCGGAAGCGGTATGCCTTCACCTAGTTCCACTTTGAGGAACTCAAGGATTTTAACTATTTGCATAGCAAAGGCCTGCACCCGCCCATCTTTCTTTATTACCATTTGACAGAATTCTTCATAGATGACGTACCCCCAGTCCACCTTGTCACAGCGGACAATAGCCAACAACATTCTAAGTTTGAGTTTTGAGAGGTTGTCGAAGTTACCTCCCCTTCCCTGGATTGATTTGGCGATGACGGTCACTAACCATCTATATTCCGGTTTGAGCTTGATCTTCCGGCTGGAGTGGATTACTAGATCTTGATCCGAGAATGAAACCACTAACCGAGCAGCGTTGGATTCTCCATCTGTTAGGTCTGTCTTCAGATCCATACCGGTGTTTGGCAGACCGAGAGCTTCAGCAAATAGCTCTTTGGTTATGAGGATGGCCTTCCCGTTGACGGATGCAGAGATCTTCCTCTTCGACAGCGTCGCCGTCGCCAAGAACTCCGTCACTGCCGCCGGATGGATGATGAACGGACCAGAAAGAAATTTTTCCAATCCAGATTCCCGTAGAAGTTGAAGAACAGCTTTGTTCTTGTCGTCAGCATGCTCGTCAATATCTGCGAAATCTACTTGTAACATCCATTGAAATGGAGCCTTGCTTAGATCCATGATGATTTTTGGAAAGAACGATGAAGATCGGAGAGATGAAGGTTTGAAGATTTGAAGATTCTGTAGAGAGAGAAAGCATAAGTGTTGAATGGATTGATATGAACTTATATATGTGGCGGTTCCAAGCGGTTTTGAAGATGAACCGTCGATTTGATGTTTTTGGCGCCATTTTTCCCTCCAAAAAGTTACTGCCGTAACTTTCGGCGGTAAAAGCGGGATTTCAGTGGGCGGTAAATTTTGAGGGGTAAAACTGTGGGCAGTTTAAGTTTTCAAACTTTCATTTTTGCTCGAAGGTCCGGTTTTACTTGACGACTTGCTAACCGGAAGTTTTAGGTTAACTTTAACATTTTGTATGAGTTTTAGAAGTCCGAAAGGAGTACTATGAATGAAAACCGGAGATTTTGAGAATTAGAATATTTCATTAATATATAAGGAAAATGGTTAACACTTGGGCGGTTCTGGTCGTACAGCAAAATGACCAGAAACCGGAAAAGGAAAAAGAAAGAAAAAGAACTAGTCTTCTGTGAACCATCCTCCTTCCATCCTCCTTTCATACCACTTTTCAATGGTGTTTTGAGGAAACCGTTCCTCAATTCTTGACAACCACTTGTGAATCATGTCTATGGTGATGGTGTTGGATGGTCCAACCGGAACACCGGTTCCAAGGTTGCGACGTTTGGACATCAGAAACCGGGTGATTTGAGGGGCGTAGCTGATCTTTCCTCTTTTTCCGGTCATAAGTTGTTTCAGCTTGTTGAAAAGGTAGGATGCCCAGTTGATGGCGGAGTTGCGGATGATGGCTATCATAATGTCGAATGCTTCCCGGCTGTAGTTCTGGTTGGGCATTCGGCCTATGATAGACCTTTGGACCAGATCGTGAAAGATCTGGTAGTGAGGAGCGAGATTTTATTTCTTCCCAAAGTCCTTAATAGGAGTGTAGGAGGAAGAGAAGATTTTGAAAAAGGTTTCCTTAGCCGGTAAAAACGGCGTTGGAAAATCAGAAAAACCTTCGGTCGGAAGGTGAAAGAAGGTGGCGAATTCCTCCTCGGTGAACTGGAGGAACTGACCGTCGACGATGGTGCGAATGCTACCATCATCCAAGACGTGACCATTGTTGAAAAATTCACACACCTCCTCCACGAGGATGGTATCTGAACCCTTAAGGAAGCTCTGCAACCCAGAATCTATGATATGCTGAAAAATGCAATCATAGTAGGCGCTATTTTTGATATCTTCAAAGTCGATAATGAGAGTGTTTCTTAGCTCGGCAGACATGATGATGAGTAGTGAAGAAGATCTTGAGAGGATTTTTGAGCTTTCGAGTTCTAGAGAGAAGATGTGCTTGGAGGCGTGTTTTGAGGATGAAGATTGAATCCCCTTTTATAGATTGGAATGGTTGAAGGCATTTAATGAGAATATTTGAAAAATCTAGCCGTTTATGACTAGTCATTAATGTTTTTGTGATTTTCCAAGAGAATAAAGGCATGTCTTGTCAAATCAAGTCAAGCATGCTCAAAGGATTTCTGTTTCCAAGAGATTTGATATTGATCTAAATACGGCACATTGATTATTTGATCATTTAAGTTTTTGAAATTTTATCTTGAAAAAGGAAGGATTTCTGATTCATTGATTGATGTGCAAAACCGGTAGTACAACAAAATTACCGGTTTTGTGAAAAAGAAATAAAAAGAAAAAAGAAGAGACAGGTTAGACATTTGATGACCCAGCCGTTTGAGCGTTTGATGCCTCAGCCGCTTGAATTCTTCTGGCTTTGACAACTTCCCACCGGTCGATCATCTCCTGTACTCTTTCCTTGGTGAGCACATGCCTTGGGTGAAGAGTGACGAAGGGTCCGGAGTGGATGTCCAGACTTGCACAGAAACCGCTCAGCTGAGGAGCGTAGCCGGTTTTGTTGGAGAGAAGCATCTTCTTCAGGTTACTGAAGATGATCCAGGACCAGTTAACCGGTGTCCCAACCGTTACGGCGATCATCATCTCGAAGACCCTTTGGGTGTAGTAGTAACTCTTCTCTTTGCACAAGACAGATTTTCCCAGAATCTCGCAGAGAAGCTGGTACTTGTGAGAAAGTTGACTCTTAGCACCCCAGGGTTTAACCGGGATGTCAGATCCTGAGAACCGGCGACACATTTCTTCCATTGTCACCGGGGAGTATGTTAGGTCGGTTACCCCTTCATTGGGCAAGCCGCAATATACAGCGAAATCTGTCTCGCTGAATAGGAATTTCTGACCGTAGGCCTGTGCAACGAGTATATCTCGATGCACCTCTTTCGCGGTCTGAAAGAGTTCTTCGACTACAAGGTAGTCGAGGATGAATCTGTTCTCAAGGAAACTTCTTAGCCCGCTCCTTTCTATGGCTAAGAACATTTCCTTGACCTCATGATCTTCATATTGGTAGATTGAATCAAAATCTGCCAATAGGATTTTCTTTGCTAATGAGTTGGTATTCATGTTTTTGAGAGAGAGGGTTTTATCTCAAGAATGATACTTGTGAATAGTGAACTTGTGATATTTTTGAAAAGGATTGAGGGTGGTTTATATAGCCCGGGATTCGGCTGGTCTTTAATGAGGTTAAGCATGCTTGATGATGTCATCAGCTATTTAATAGACTTAACTTGTTGAAGTAACTAATGGTTATTTCCAAGGTAAATCTAATTATTACTAAGATAGCAATGATGAAAAATATCTATTGACAAGATGTGAGTCTCCCTCTCTTGATGATGGACACATGTCGTCATCTCGATTGTGGTAGACTTGTTTTTATTAATTACAGGCTTCATTTTTCAAGACATGCATGAAAACTCAATCAGTCATCCCAGGTTAACCGGAAAAGTTCATTTCATCAGACCAGAATGCATTTGTACTAAGCGGTTTTCCATGACCGGTTTTAGTAGGATGTTTCCATTTGTGAAGAAAAGTTGATTAATGTCAACAGTTGTTCAACTTTGGATTTTGACTTATCCACTTTAGCCCGGTTATTTCAACCGTATAGTAAACATACATTTGATTCGAAATTATGAAGTGATCGGGTATAACCAGAGACTTCCTCCCGGTTAGCATATTTGATTTATTAATGGCCTATTTGAATATGGTTTGAGAAGCTTTAACTTCTCCCTGAACACATATCCTGGTTTCTTACATGCATACATGATGATTATTTCAATTGATTAAGATTAGTAAGACCCAAGATATTTCGAAAATGTGAAAACTTAGCTTCCTGTAGCGGTTTCGTGAAGATGTCCGCTACTTGTTGCTCGGTCGAGACATATTCCAGCCGGATGTGTTTCTCCTGAACATGCTCCCGGATGAAATGGTGTCGGATGTCGATATGCTTTGTTCTTGAGTGCAACACCGGATTGTATGTAATCGCTATGGCGCTGGTGTTGTCACAAAAGATTGGGGACTCCTTTGCTTCTATTCCGAAATCCCTTAGTTGCTGTTGAATCCAGAGAAGTTGTGCACAGCAGCTTCCAGCCGCTAGGTACTCCGCCTCTGCGGTTGAGGTTGCAACGGATGTTTGTTTCTTGCTGCTCCAAGTGACTAACCGGTCACCCAGGAACTGACAGGTTCCACTTGTACTCTTTTTGTCGATTTTGCATCCTGCCTAATCGGCATCTGAGTAGCTTATAAGATTGAAGCTTGAATCTTTTGGGTACCAAAGTCCCACTTCTTGAGTTCCCTTCAGATAATTTAGAATTCTTTTGGCCGCCGTATAATGAGACTGCTTTGGGTTTGCTTGGAACCTTCCGCACACTCCAACCGCAAATAGAATATCAGGTCGACTGGCTGTTAAATATAGCAACGATTCGATCATTCCTCGATATGCTATGATGTCAACGGCTTGACCATCATTATCTTTGTCCAGCTTCATGGAAGGACTCATTGGCGTAGCCGCTTCGGCACATGTATCCATCCCAAACTTCTTCAGCAGTTCGGCTGTGTACTTCGGTTGGCTTATAAAGATTCCGGCTTCAATCTGCTTAACTTGAAGTCCTAGAAAGAAACTCATTTCCCCCATCATACTCATTTGAAATCTATCAGTCATCATTTTTGAAAACTTGTCACATAATTTTGGATCGGTTGACCCGAATATGATATCATCAACATAAATCTGAACAAGTAAAATATGTTCCTTTCTCTCAAATTTGAAAAGTGTTTTGTCTATAGAACCTATTGTGAATTTGTGATCAGATAGAAATTGTGTTAAAGTGTCATACCAAGCTCTTGGAGCTTGTTTCAAACCGTAAAGGGCTTTATTCAGCCGGTAAACATGATTTTCATGTTCTGGATTTTTAAAACCTGGAGGTTGGTTAACATACACCTCTTCATTTACCTTACCGTTTAGAAAAGCGCTCTTAACATCCATTTGATAAACTTTGAAATTTTTGAAAGCTGCGTATGCTAAAAATATTCTAATTGCCTCAAGTCTAGCTACAGGGGCAAATGATTCTTCAAAATCAACGCCTTCTTCCTGTTTATAGCCTTGAGCCACTAACCGGGCTTTGTTCCTCGTAACTAAACCGTCTTCATTGAGTTTATTTCTGAATACCCATCGTGTACCTATAACCGGTTTGTTTTTCGGTCTAGGAACTAGATACCAGACTTTATTTCTCTCAAACTCATTTAATTCCTCTTGCATTGCCAAGATCCAATCTGGATCTGACAACGCTTCATCCACCTTTTTCGGCTCAATTTATGATATGAAAGCAGAGTTTCCATAGTGATCCAAATTTTGTTGCCTAGTTCGGACGGGTGAGGATATGTTACCTATTACTAGTTCAAGAGGATGATTTTTGTTCCTTCTGAGGTTAATCCGAGACGTGTCTACCAAGCTTTCGGCTGGCTGATCAAGGTTAGACTGATCGGTAGGCTGAACAGAGTCAGACCGACCGATATCTTCAGTAGAAACCGAAGCGTCAACTTTCTGCGGTAAGGCAGCTTGATCAGGCTGAATTTCAGCATCAACCGCTTGATCCTTGACAAAGCGTCTGTAAACCGAAACCTCGTCTTCATCATCAGAATAGATATTAAAATTTTCCATTCTGTTGTGAAGGTCGAAGGGTAATGCAGTGTTTCGCTCAACCGATTCATCGAAAACAACGTGTGCGGTTTCTTCAACTGTTAAAGTCCTAGTATTGTATATTCTGTAGGCTCTACTCACAGCTGAATATCCCAACATTATTCCCTCATCGGATTTAGCATTAAAGGCGGTCAAGTAATTCTTGCCGTTATTGTGAACAAAGCATTTACTACCAAAAATTCGAAAATACCGTACACTTGGAATTTGTTCAAAATAAATTTCAAAAGGAGTTTTCGAAAACCGTTTAGTTACTAAAGATCGATTTTGTGTATAGCAAGCGGTGTTGATAGCTTTAGCCCAAAACTTTTGAGCGATACCCGAATCGGCTATCATTGACCTTGCGGCTTCCTTGAGAGTTCGGTTTTTTCTCTCAGCCAGGCCATTTTGTTGAGGAGTTCTGGCACTAGACAACTCGTGCCTAATACCGGAATCATCAAGGAAAGTAGTTAAATTGCTGTTTATAAACTCAGTTCCTCTATCACTTCTGATTTTGTTTACTCGAATAGATTTTTCATTTTGTATTCTCAAAATCAGTTTAATCAAGTTTGGAGTTGCTTGATTCTTAGAAGCTAGAAAAGTAACCCAAGTAAATTTGGAGTAATCATCAATAACTACCATAGTATAATGCATGCCTCCTAAACTAGTTACTTTAACCGGACTGATAGAAAAATTAAGTAGATTAATTTTAAACCGGTTAGAAAATAATTGTTATAACTTATGAAAAATATATGTTAAACCGCTAAGTTATATCAAATATATTAACTGGTTTAAATATAACAAGAAGCTGTTGTAGCGTAGTGGTAAATGCCTCTGCCTGTCACACAGGTGACCAGGGATCAAATCCCACTGGCTGCAAATAATATTTAAAGTTTTGCTGTTTCAGGGAAATTGAGCAAAATCCATTCGGTTGGAAATATATATACCGTTCCGGTTTGTTTGACTTCGGTTTGAAGTAAAAGCAACCGCAACCGGTTTGTCCAAGAAGTTCAGTCAACCGGTTGGTCAACCGGAGTTCAGTCAAGGAGTCCAGAACCGGTCAGTAAAGTTCAGTCAACCGGTTGGTCAACCGGAGTTCAGTCAAGGAGTCCTGAACCGGTCAGTAAAGTTCAGTCAAACCGGATTGGTCAACCGACACTTAATGCAACCGCCCAGTCATAAATGCTCCGGTTGATTAAGTGCAACCGCCCAGTCATAAATGCTCCAGTTGATTAACTACAGCCGCTCAGTCATAAATGTTCCGGTTGATTAACTGCAGCCGCTCAGTCATAAATATGTTCCGGTTGGTTAAATGCTATCAAGCTCCGGTTATTAAATGAGTAATCCAAATCCAGAAGCAATCTCCAGGCAGCAGGTAGCTGTCAGGCATGCTTGTCCAAATCCAGAAGCAATCTCCAGGCAGCAGGTAGCTGTCAGGCATGCTTGTCCAAATCCAGAAGCAATCTTCAGGCAGCAGGTAGCTGTCAGGCCGGCGGCCGGCTAAGTGCATGTCTGCCATGTGTCCAACATGCAAACCGGCTAAAGCGCATGTCTGCCATGTGTCCAACATGCAAACCGGCTAAAGCGCATGTCTGCCATGTGTCCAAATTGATCTGTCCAAGAGGGAAGGCGTGCAAGCCTCTTGATCATTACCAGGAGAGAGAAAATATGGCCGTTGTGTCCTCTCAGCTATAAAAGGAAGACGAGACGTCTTCATTTAAAGCAGTGAAAAAGCAGCAATCAAGCGAAAAATATCAATCACATCTTTTTAAGAAAATCATTAAGTTAGAGAGATAAAGTTATATATTCCAAAAATCGGTGTGCCTAAAACCGGAAGCTTTTTTGTGTGTTGTTGTGTTGAGTAGTTGTATTACATCAAATAGTGAGTTTGGTGTAACCGGCGAGTAGCGAAGTTGGGCTCGACCGGAAGTGTTGTTGTAACTCTAAAAAGTTAGTGGAGATCCTTCTCATAATCTGAGAAGAAGGGGTGACGTAGGAGGGTTTGCTCCGAACATCCATAAACAAATCATTGTCTCGTGTTCTTTCCTTCACTTTCATTTCCCGCTTTCTTAACGAAAACCGCAAACTAATCATACGCCTTAAACCGGTCACTCATATCCTTAAACCGACTCCTCATAAACTTCATCCGAATCGTATTCGTTGCTTCAGATTGAAACGGACATTTCCGCACTTGAACTCGGTTCAAGAGTCTGTGACAATCTGTATAGTGTTAAGAGCGGTTTTAGTCTCTAACCGGACTATCACCAAAGTAGTGTGTGTGTTGTAAGCGGCCACCCTTACCGAAACCGGAAAACACCCCGGTCCTCCAAGGGCGTCCCCGATCCTAACACGGACCAAACAAATCCATATGCAAGAGTTCTAAACATCTTTCAGATTGATAATTTCCTTTACTTTTGAAAGATGATTTCACTTGTTTGCCCATTTGACATGCAGCACACACTTTATCTTTTGAAAACTTAACTTTTGGAAAACCATGAACTAGTTCCTTGGAACAAATGAAGTTAATCGTTTTGAAATTCAGGTGCTTTAACCGTTTATGCCAAAGCCAGTTTGGATCATTTCCGGCTATCATGCACACAGGTTTTTCGAAATCAGTTTTCCAGTCTACTTTGTAAATGTTTCCTATCCGTTTACCGGTTAGAAGAACATCGTTGTTTTGGTTTTTAACTAAGCATGAGTTTTTATGAAATTCAACTTTGTAGCCCACATCACACATTTGGCTTATGCTTAACAGGTTAAAGCTTAGTTTTTCTACCAATAATACATTGCTTATGGATAATTCACCATGGACAATCTTACCCATGCCCACAGTTTTACCTTTTGAGTTATCCCCAAATGTGATGACTGCTCCGGTTTCGTACTTGATGTCTGTTAGTAGTTCCTTGTTTCCGGTCATATGCCTTGAGCATCCGCTGTCCAAGTACCATTCTGAATTCTTTAGCCGGTTGCTCCTCCTAACCTGCAACAAACAATTATTTACACCTTTTTGGTACCCACATTTAGTTGGGTCCATGGTTGATTAGTCCCTTTGAGATCCAGACTTAAATGAGTCAGATCACTTTCCCGGTTATTGTTTTGATAATATTTGGCTTAACTTCTTGGCTGTTGCTCAAGAATGCCTTATGTGGTGATGGGCTTCTTTGGTGTCGGTTTTTATTAGTTTTACTTGGTTTCCGGTTGACTTTCCTTCTTTCAGGATGAAGCCATTTTTCATATTCGTTAGGACTTACATACTTAAGCGTTTCTTCCGGTTTTAGGTCATTTTCGGTTTGTGAACTTTTGACAAATTTTACAAATAGAAGATTATTTTTCGTGAGTTTCATTCCGTTAGGTTGTTTTGTTTCATTTTGTTTATTTGGTTCATAACCGATACCATACCTACACTTCGGGTGTCTTTTATAGTTACACATTTGTTTCACTGCTTGACGTGATCTCTCTCACGCAGCCGTGACATACAATGCTCGTTCATCGGTTTCGGTTACCGGTTGAACTGTCTTCTCATTATCGGAGAATAGTTCATCCGGTTCATACATTTCGATTTTATGGTCATTATCACATTCATTGTTTATTCGTTCGGTTTTAGGTTCTATTGGAGCTGGTATGTACGCAGATATGTTTCTGAACTCAGCAACCATTTGGTTGAGTGCAGAAACTAGATCTTCTTTTGTAAACTCATCAGAAGAGAAATCAAATACCTCTTCGTCGTTTGCCATGAAGCATGTCACTTTCTCTTCACTATCTTCATTGTCGGAGTATGCCCACTCGCTTCCACCGTCAGATGCAATGAGCGCCTTTTGAATCTCCTTTCCTTCATCAACATGTTGATCATCATTCCTCCGGTATTCGTTTCGTTGATTATTGTTGTTTCCCCGATAGTTGTTCCCTTGGTAATTGTTTCCCTGATACCGGTTGCCTTGATAGTTATTCCCTTGATAATTATTTCCTTGATAATTTCCTTCCGGTTTTCTATTGTCTCTTCTTGGTTTTCTACACTCTGACCTAAAATGTCCAAAACCATCACAGTTATAACATCTCTTGTTTGATTTATCTACATAATTATAATTAAAATCATTGTTAGATGGTGGCTGGCTCTTCTTCATGAATTTCCCGAATTTCTGAGCTAGCATTGCCATCACATCGTCGGTAATTTGATCGGTGTTTTTGACTGGAGCCGGTGCAGTTGATACTTGAGCCGCCGGTTCCACCGATGTAACCAAAGCTCTAGTTGCGGTTGATGTGGATGCTTCATCTTCGATTCGAGACTTGATCTCGAACTCGTAGGCTTTCAAGTCCTCAAACACATCATGCAACTTCATCTGCCCAAGGGTGCTTGACTCCCTCATCACCATGATCTTGATATCCCACGTGCTTGGCAAGGATCTTAGAGCTTTGATGATCACTTTTCGGTTGTCATATTTCTTTCCGAGTGTTTGAAGCTCGTTGACTACACTGGTGAACCGGTTGCTGAATTCCTTCATGTTTTCTCCCGGTTTCATTCGTATATTTTCATATTTCTGCGTAGCCACCAAGATTTTGTTCTCCTTGGTTCTTTCGTTTCCCTCGTGAATCTGAATAATCGTTTCCCAGGCTTCTTTTGCATTTTCACACTCTGATATTTTATTCAAAGTGTTGTTATCTATAGCCTTATAGATGTGCCTCATGAAATGGTTGTCCAGGTTACTCCGTCTTCGGTCTTCACTCGTCCATTGGTTTTCCTCCTTGTTGATCTTGATCGAACCCTCTTTCAGGACTCGGCTCATCTCATCATCTAACGTGATCAGATGTAGATACATCTGTTTCTTCCAACTGCTAAACGCTTCGCTGTTTAGCATTGGCGGCTTGTCGCTGTGGGTCATGCTTCCCATCTTCTTCGGTTGCTTGAGTGCTAAGAACCTCGCTCTGATACCACTTGTTAGGATCGGGGACGCCCTTGGAGGACCGGGGTGTTTTCCGGTTTCGGGAAGGGTGGCCGCTTACAACACACACACTTTGGTGATAGTCCAGTTAGAGACTATAACCGTTCTCAGCACTGCACAAATTGTCACAGACTCTTGAACCGGGTTCAAGGGCGGAAATGTCTATTTCAGGTTGAAGCAACGAATGCGACTTTAGGTGATGTTTAAGAAGGAGTCGGTTTGATGGATGTGAGTGACCGGTTTTAGGAGTATAATTAGTTTGAGGTTAGGCTAAGTAATAAAATCAAAGGAAAGAACACGAGACAAGGATTTGTTTATGGATGTTCGGAGCAAACCCTCCTACGTCACCCCTTCTTCTCAGGTTATGAGAAGGATCTCCACTAACTCTTTAGAGTTACAACAATACTGCCGGTCGAGCCCAACTTCGCTACTCGCCGGTTACACCAAACTCACACTTTGATGTAATACAACAACTCAACACAAAAGGCTTCCGGTTTTAGACACACCGGTTTTACAGTATATAGGACTTTATCTCTCTAGAATTTAATGCTATTACAACTTTCAGAACTGATGATGCTCACAACTGCATTAAATGAAGACGTTTGATCTTCCTTTTATAGCTGAAAGTAGCCAACGGTTACTTTCTTCTCTCTCCTGCGGATTGGTCGATCGTCATCACGCCTGTTGCAGAAAAGGTTGCTTGCACGCTTCACTTTCCTCAACACCTGGCATTCATGCAGGCAGCTCTGAGCAAAAGATGACGTAGCCGGTTTTCAGATTTGGACACGTGTTGAACATGCACTTCCGGTTGTCAATTTCAGATCAATAAAGCATCATTGCTTTCCTCGCATGCTTCCGATCGGATCCGGTCTTCTTTTATTCTTTCAAGACACGTTTCTTCCGTCATGGTACGTCACCCTTGAGGTTTGAATCTTCTGACTTTTGTTCTGAGCCATCCGGTTTTTGTGTCTTGTGCAGTATGATCCGGTTGGAATGAAAGTTTCTGTCTTGGCTAACCGGTTGCTTGAGAAAGTGAAAACCGGTTCCTCTGATCTTTAACTTGATCACTTGAAACTGGTTTCTTTGAATTGTAGTATCAGCCGGTTTTACAACGCCAACCTGTTCATACGGTTTTAGAAGTACCTGCACATGAAGATTAACTTCTGTTTAGTTCGTCTGGCCGGTTCCAAAATTAATGTACTTAATTTTTCTATCAATTTCTCCCTTTTTGATTATTTAGAATAAATATTCAAAAATTGTAATGTATGGCCGGTTCCAAAATTAATCTACTTAATTTTTCTATCATCCTATGTTAAGATATGGATGATAAATTCGATCTCTTGCAGACAATTATCCAAGATATTAACTTGTAGGGAGGGTGACCATGAGAATCATGTTCAGTTATATTTTTGGTTGCTTTTGTCATGGGCCGCAATTTTTCGAAAGTTCGATTATTCCGTGAATCATGTCCGATTTTTGGTTGCTTTTGTCATGAGAGAGTTTCAACTTTCCGGTTGGGGAAATTTTCTCTTCTTTTTGTTTTTAACTACCGGGGTATATCTGGTGGAATCGATACGTTTTTCTCTTGCGATAGACATTGGGACAGCCACCCGAGTGAGCATAAATAGTGATTTCAACACCTCAACCTACACGGGAGTGTTTTTTTGTCCTTATGGGTATCGGGAAAACGACACGTTCAACTTTTGCCATAGTTATCGGGACAGCTGCCCGAGTGAGTATGAACGATGACTTTATCCCGATCTGTAGGGGATTTTTGTATATATATATATATATATTTTTGAGCCTTGAGTCTAATTCTCTATATTCTCTTATACAAAGGGGAATGAGACGTCCTTTCTCAAATTGCGACTTTGGCTTGGCTTTTGGGGGTTTATTCCATTTCTTTTTTAAAAGTCTTCCCTTGAGGGTTAGTTTTCTGGATAATTGTATAACACGAAAACAAGTTTATTAAGGATATCCATCAATAGGAGTTTTCTGAAAACTCAGGTTTCGATTCGGGAGATCAATCGTAGTTTGGTTAAAGGAAATGCCCTTGACTTTCGCCCTTACATGTTTCTAGCTTCAAGCAACTGCTTAAGCAAAGCATTAGACGTATTTCAATTAGACGACCTCGTCTAATGAAATCAAACGTCCCCGTCTAATAACAAAATCCATTAGACCACCTGGTCTAATGGAATTAGACTTACGTCTAACTACAATCATTTCAGACTAATCTGAAGGAGTTATACTGCACGTCAAACTTTCACCAGTTAGACTGCATGTCTAACTTTCACTAGTTAGACTACACGTCTAACTTTCTCTTTCTATTAGACTGTACGTCTAACTCCACGAGTTAGATTGCACGTCTAATTACGTTCCACTTAAGACTAATCTGAAGGAGTTAGACTAAACGTTTAACTTTCACAATCCATTAGACTGCACGCCTAACTCCACGAGTTAGACTGCACGTCTATTTGCGAGTCTATTAGACTGCACGTCTAACTCCATGAGTTAGACTGCAAGTCTAAATCAATGAGTTAGACTGCACGTCTAATTACAGATTCATTAGACCGCACGTCTAATTACGGATTTATTAGACTGCACGTCTAACTCCACGAGTTAAACTACACATCTAATTACGGATTCATTAGACTGCACGTTTAACTCCATGAGTTAGACTGCACGTCTAATTCCGGATTCATTATACTGCACGTTTAACTCTATGAGTTAGACTACACGTCTAATTATTGATTCATTAGACTGTATGTCTAACTCCATGAGTTAGACTACATGTCTAATTCCAGATTTATTAGACTACACGTCTAACTCTGATAGGATCGGTTTTATCGATAGAGACGGGGGTCTGGCTAAGAATGAAGGCTTATGAAAAACAGTTTGATAGAAATCTTGTTAGGGATTAATATCTCTTTCTATTCTACGCAAACTTGTGTAAACACTTGAAACAGATTCAAGGCGGAATTGTTTACTTGGGTTTGAAGCACAAGATGAGATATGAAAAGATGACAGAAAATGAAGAACACAGTAGTTTATTTATGGATGTTCGGAGAAACTCTCCTACGTCACCCCTTCTTCCAACCACCAGAAGGATTCACTATATGATAAGAATCAAATACAGTTTACACACACACTTAGCTCACTATTGAACAAAACACTTTCTGTTCAATTTACAAGAAGATGAAGAATATCACTCAGCTAATGGTGTTTTGATTCTAGCTCTCTCTCTCGATTTAAATAGTACAATCAGAAAGAAGCTTCAAGAAAATAAGTTCAGTAAGCAAGATGATTGAGTAGTCTCTCTCTGCAAAATCAGAATGCTTGTTCGTAAGAATGCTTGAAAAACTGATAAAGTCGCTTCAGTTCAAAGTACTTCGTCCGTTGCTCTAAGGATTGATTAAATACTGAGCAGGAGCTAACGGTCGAATCTTCAAGAATGATATGTGGCGCTCTTCCATTGGAAAGCCTCCATTGTACACAACAGGTTCTGAGCACAAGGATCGTGGCCGTACCGAACTGGTAGTGCGCCGAATATTTCATCAGGGATGTACCTGCAAAACGGGTAATGTGAGGAAAATTCTCTTACGTGGCATTCCTTGATTGGATGCATATAGCTGTTGTACTAATCTTCACAGGAAAGTGGAGCAGAAGTAGGGTACAAATATAGCACGTGGGTAGGAGAAATTCTAGATTCAAGCGTACTGCTTGAATAGAGCATTAGACGTATTTCAGTTAGACGAATCAGTCTAATGAAATAAGTCAACTCCTTCTGATGAAAAACGTCTATTAGACCGCCTGGTCTAATATAATTAGACTCGCGTCTAGTTTCAATAACCATTAGACGGGTACGTCTAACTCCACTGAGTTAGACTACCACGTCTAATTCCGGTTCTACTTCATACTAATATGAAGGAGTTAGACTCACGTCTAACTTTCAATAATTAGACAACCCGTCTAATTATAACATAACCATTAGACCGGTACGTCTAACTCCACTGAGTTAGACTACCACGTCTAATTCCGGGTCTACCTCAGACTAATCTGAAGGAGTTAGACCCACGTCTAACTTTCACTAATTAGACAACCCGTCTAATTATATTAACCATTAGACCGGCACGTCTAACTCCACTGAGTTAGACTGCCACGTCTAATTCAACGTATTCATTAGACTACCCGTCTAATTCTTTACGTCTCTTAGACTTACACGTCTAACTCCGATGAGTTAGACTGTACGTCTAATTCTATTAGACTCACGTCTAATTCCGTGTATTCATTAGACTACCCGTCTAATTCTTTACGTCTATTAGACTTACATGTCTAACTCCGATGAGTTAGATTGTACGTCTAATTCTATTAGACTCACATCTAATTCCGTGTATTCATTAGACTACCCGTTTAATTCTTTAAACATCTATTAGACTTACACGTCTAACACCGATGAGTTAGACTGTACGTCTAATTCCATTAGACTCACGTCTAATTCATGCGTCTATTAGACTGCGCGTCTGATTCCATTAGACTTGCGTCTAATTTTATGCGAATGGAGATCAAAATCGGTCTAATGACCCTTATTAGATCCAAGTCTAATAACATGTTGTCTTAATACACCTGTATCAAAACTCATAAATTATTTCATCCTCAAAATATTAGTGGGTAAATTATTTCAACACTTAGTCAAAATAATTTGACCCAACAATTTCTCCCTTTTTGATGAAGAAATTGCAAACCTGCATACATACAACAAGACATGCATTCATCTAATAAATAAACAAACAGACAACATGCAAATAATCATTCAAAAACATCTATGTTAATCACATATGAGTGTTTTCAGAAGAAACACTCAAAACATTGTTCAATGTAACCATGATAATTTTACCAAAAACATTATGAAGACTTTCAAAATAACTACAAAAAGGCATTTAATCATTAGTCTTCTTCTTCTTCCTGGTTATAACTTCTGGACGAGATAGACTTCAACCTAAGATGTCTCTAAGACTGCGGTTAGAGGGGAGTTGGAGTCTTCACTTTTTCGTTTCTTAGACTTGAGCGTTTCCACCCTTTGAATGTAATCTATCACTTTTTGGTAGTTCAGGATCTTAGAAAGGAGGGAGAAACTCTTCCCAGGTTCGTTCAGACG
Source organism: Impatiens glandulifera (assembly GCF_907164915.1). Taxonomy (NCBI): domain Eukaryota; kingdom Viridiplantae; phylum Streptophyta; class Magnoliopsida; order Ericales; family Balsaminaceae; genus Impatiens; species Impatiens glandulifera. Next base: position 179,397 of record NW_025919525.1, on the reverse strand, counting down.
ATGACAGAGAAAAGAACTGAGAGGATCGTCAAAGCCGAAGATCTTCTTTCTAGCTACAACCATTCCGACAAGATTCCCGAAGAGGAAACTTGTCCAGTTCACTGGAACACCCCTGGTGATAGCCACCATTATCTGAAATACCTTCGTACAATACTTGTAGGAGGTTTCTTTAGACAGAAGGGATTTAGAGATGATATCACTTAGAAGAGCATATTCAACCTTCAAAAGGTTTTTCTTTCCATGAATATCTACTTCAGGGGAATCGGAAAAGACTTTTATCATCGTAATCATGAGGTTGGGGTGAATGGTGGAGAAATCATCAATACTTTCTGTTGGTAGATGGAAAAACTCACCAAAAGATTCTTCTGTGAGCCATACCATCTGGCCCATTACAGCACCAGCGATAACATTATCTTGATAGAAGCTATCGGTTTGGAAGAATTCGTTGACAAGTTGTTCATGATAGGTTTCATGAGGGGTGAGGAATCTTCTCAGCCCAGAAGCTTTTAGCGATTCGAACATCCTTTGCATGCCAGGAGATTCAAGAGTGGATACGGATTGAAAGTCCATTTTAATCGATTTTGGTCGGAAGGGCAACATTTTGATTTGATGAGCAAGGGATTGAGAGATTTAAAGGGTTCGATTTCTAAAGAGAGAAAGAGAGATTTCAAGGATCTTCTAACCTTTTAGAGATAATGAACCTATTAATACGGGGGTTTTAATCATGAAGAAGAAAACTAATGATTACTCCTACCATCAAGAATTTCAAAAGACAGTTTCTAATACACAGCATTAAATGTTAGCATGAAATAGAACGTCTAATACTAAATGTACAAGCAAAAGATGTCAGAAATATTAGTCATTTCTTGCATATTGAGAGACACGTGTCTTCAATTCTTTTGAGGAATGACTGATTTATTTTTCGGCGGGAAAGATAACTTAAACAGACATCATTAAAGGACAGCTGTCCTAAATGCCAGAAGATGAAGAGTCTAATTACACTAGTAGTTAGACGTTTTTATTCTTCTTTTTACATTTTCAACTTCTTTTTGAAAATCAGTCTATTAGACATGTGCGTCTAATTATGCTATAACAACGCGTGAGACACGCGTGTCTGATTAGAAGTGAGCATCTTCTTGCTCATGACGTAAAAACGTCTATTAGACGTGTGTCTATTAGACGTGTCCGTCTAATAGATGCATCCGTCTAATCAAGCAGGTTAAAATAACCAAGACAATGATTTCATATAAAGATGAAACCGCTAAGGGAGATGTTCGTCTAAGTAGCTGTGTTTCTCAAACTCTGAATCCTTAGGACAAGTTAAGACCTCCGTCTTTCATATCTGTTCAGTTTAGTTTTGAACAATACATTCCCCCTCAATTTATGCACATAATTGCGTCAATCAAGATCAACAAGACCTAGAATGTTTCTAAAGTGAGAAAACTTAGCTTCCGGAAGAGGTTTCGTGAAAATGTCTGCAGTTTGTTAATCTGTAGGAACATGTTCAAGACGGATTTGCTTCTAATTGACGTGTTCTCGGATGAAGTGATGCCTGATTTCAGTATGCTTTGTCCGAGAATGCAGAACATGTTTATAGGATATTGCGATAGCACTTGTGTTGTCGTAGAAAATTGGAGATTCATCAGCCTCAATCCCATAGTCTCTAAGCTGTTGTTGGATCCACAAAACCTGAGAGCAACAACTACCAGCTGCAAGATACTCTGCTTCTTCTGTTGAAGTTGCAACTGATGTCTGTTTCTTGCTGAACCATGTGATTAGACGATCTCCAAGGAACTGGCAAGTTCCACTTGTGCTTTTTCTATCAATTTTGCATCCTGCATAATCTGCATCTCAGAAACTAATTAAATTGAAACTAGAATCCTTCGGATACCACAGTCCCACATTTTGAGCTCCCTTCAAATATTTAAGAATACGTTTAGTAGCAGTGAAATGAGAGAGTTTAGGATCATCCTGAAATCTGCCACAGACACCAACAGCAAATTGAATGTCTGGCCTGCTAGCAGTTACATATAGTAAGGAACCGATGAGTCCTTTATATGCTGTAACATCTACAATTTCGCCACCTTCATCTTTGTCCAATTTGACTTAGGAGCTCATAGGAGTAGCTGATGCAGAACAGTTCTCCAAACCAAATTTCTTTAGCAATTCTTTGGTGTATTTGGCTTGGTTGATGAGGGTCCCATTTTCTAATTGACGAACTTGAATCCCAAGGAAGAATGTCAATTCTCCCATCATGCTCATTTAAAATTTGTCCTGCATCTGCTTGGCAAATTTCTCACATAGTTTGGGGTTAGTTGATCCAAAGATAATGTCATCAACATATATCTGAACAAGTAATATATGGGAGTCTTTAGCAAATCTAAATAGGGTTTTATTCACTGTTCCAACAACAAAATCATGATCAAATAAGAAATTGGTTAGAGTGTCATACCAAGCTCTAGGAGCTTGTTTTAAACCATACAACGCTTTGTTAAGTCTATAAACATGATCAGGTAAAACATGATCTACGAAACTAGGGGGCTGCTCAACATATACTTCTTCATTTAATTTTCCATTTAAAAATGCACTTTTCACATCCATTTGAAAAACTTTAAAGTTCTTAAATGATGCATATGTTAGGAAGATTCTGATTGCCTCTAGTCTTGCAATCGGTGCAAAAGACTAATCAAAATCAATACCTTCCTCTTGTCTGTATCCTTGAGCAACTAAACGAGCCTTGTTTCTAATGACTAAACCATCTTCACTAAGCTTGTTTTTAAAAACCCATCTTGTTCCTATGACTGACTTATCGGTTGGTCTAGGAGTAAGATACCACACTTTATTTCTATCAAATTGGTTTAACTCCTCTTGCATAGCATTGATCCAATCCGGATCAATTATAGCTTCACCAATTTTCTTAGGTTCAATTTGAGAAATAAATGCAGAATTGGCGATTTCATCCATCAGTTGGCGTCTTGTCCTTCGAGGAGAAAAATGATTTCCAATTATCAGTTCTAGTGGATATTTTTGTTCCATCTAAAGTTGGATCCAAGGGGGTTAGTCATCTGAACAGGTGACTCCGCGACGTCTAAACTCTCAACATCTTGTTTAAAAGGAGTTTGTACGTATGGTTGAACCTCAACCGGACCAGCCACTACATCAGATAAAGCAATCCGCCTGTCCATAGTTTCTTCTTCTTCACTCACAGACTCAAGACTTGTCGCTTTTAGTCTGTCAACAAGATCAATGGGTTCAATGGATTTGCTCTCAACAGGCTCATCAAAGACTACATGGAGGGATTCCTCAACTGTCTGTGTTCTTTTGTTGTAACATCTATAAACCTTGCTTACTGACGAATATCCCAACATGAATCTCTCATCTGCTTTAGCATCAAAAGAGGTCAGATAAATCTTTCCATTGTTATGAATAAAACATTTACACCCAAATATCTTAAAATAAGAAACTGTGGTAATTCACCCATAATACAGTTCATAGGGAGTTTTATCAAAATGTTTGTTGATTATAGACCGATTTTGTGTATAGCAAGCAGTGCTAATGGCTTCCGCCCAGCACCTCTAAGGCACGTCTGATTTAGCTAGCATAGATCTCACTGCTTCCTTCAGAGTTCTCACTCTTCTCTCAGCAATGCCGTTTTGCTGTGGAGTTCTGGCGCTAGACAACTCGTGCCTAATTCCAGTCTCCTCGAGATAAGATGATAGGTATCTGTTAGTGAACTCAGTTCCCTGATCACTTCTAATGCATGCAATATTCAAAGATTTCTGATTTTGAATTCCTTTAAATATTCTAATTAAGTTTTTAGCAGTTTTATCATTTGATGGTAAAAATGCAATCCATGTAAATCGAGAAAAATCATCAATAACAATTAGGACAAATCTCATTCCTCCTATACTTTTTATAGGAATTGGACTAAACAGATCCATATGTAATAGTTCTATGCAATGACTGGATTGTGATTTCCCTTTACTTTTGAACGATGATTTGCCCTATTTACCTAACTGGAAAGCAGTGCATATCTTGTCCTTTGAAAACTGAAGTTTGGGCAAACCAATCACTAAATTATTTGAACAAATGTTGTTGATAGTTTTGAAATGTAAATGGTTCAAACGTTTATGCCATAACCATTTCTGGTCATTCTTGGCAATCATGCAGATAGGAACAGAAGATTCTTTTTGCCAATTCATTTTGTATGAGTTTCCTACTCTACTACCAGTTAACAGAGTATTTCCATTTTGGTCCTTAACTAGACAAGCATGAGTTTGAAAATCAACTGACAAACCATTATCACATAACTGACTGATACTAATCAAGTTATAGCACAGATTTTCTACAAGTAGCACGTCATTAATGGTTATGTTACCATGGATAATCTTACCCTTACCCATGGTCTTACCCTTCTTGTTGTCACCAAAGATAATCTTAGGTCCAGAGCAATCTGATATATCGGTAAGAAGCCGTCTGTTTCCTGTCATATGCCTGGAACATCCGCTATCAAGATACCATACAAATTCCTCCAGCCCATCATTTATTTGTACCTACACAAAACAATATTTACAATCTTTTGGTACCCATATTCAATTGGGTCATCGGTCAATCAGTTCCTTAGGAATCCATATTTGATATATTCTGATGGATTTCTCATTTTGTGCTGTGATTAATGCGTATGTTTTTGACATAGCAGACGACTTTCTGCTAGCCACTGATCCCTTAGCTTTTGAGGGAAGACTTTCTTTTAAAACTCCTTGACTTTGAGTCAGGTTTTAGATTGCCAGACTTGCTAGCTGCTTCTAATTTATTCTTCAGCCAACTAACAGTCGGTGAAACATAAAATTTTTTATTCTTAGTAGCTATTTCTTCACGAATGGGATCAGATTCGCTATCAGTCAAACTCTCTTTAACAAAGCTTATTGGCTTAAGCTTGTCATTTGTTGAGTTTGACGTTTTGCAGGACAGGTTAGGGTCATTGCCATCAAATCCTATACCGGATCTAGATCCAGCAGGTCTTAACATGCTGATCTGATGTTTGACAGCATCTCTAGACCTTGTCCATGTACTTACAACGTAGTTTAACCTCTTGTTTTCAGATGAAAGAATTTGAATCTGTTCTTTGAACATCTCATTCTTAGATGAGATCTCTGATATGTTTTCGTCAAAAATATTTGATTCAAATTCTTTGTTAAAGGAAAGAACAGTTGATTTATATTTAACTTTCATTTCTTAAAAAGAGTCAGTTAACTTTTTGTACTCAATGACCATTTCATTGAGTGCATTAGTTAACTCTTCATTTGTAAATTATGTGGTAGAGATGTCATTTACCTTGGATTGGTCATCTGCCATCAAACATGTAACAACTTCAGTCTCTCTTTCAGTAGGAGACTCCTCTAAGTCGCTATTAGCCCATTTGGATTTGTTTTTAGCCATTAAAACTTTCCGATCCTTCTTTTCTTGAACGTTTCTACCATAGATCTGAGTAAGCGTATCCCATATTTTTTAGCAGAGGAACAGGTCTTGATTTCATAGAAAACGTTCATGATGATCGACTGATACAGAATGTTCCTAGAAACATTATCCAGGTTGTTGGTCATTTTGTCTTCAGTAGTCCACTCATTTATTGGCTTCGAAATCTTTATGGGGCCATCAGTAATGACGCTCCACATATCACAATCAAGGGCAGCCAAGTGAGCTTGCATTCTCATCATCCAATATTCACAGTTATCTCTTGACAGAATAGGAATCTCATTGATGATAGACATGATTCAGGATCTTTGAGCTTGAGAATAGAAACAGAGCTCTGATACCAATTGATAGGATCGGCTTAATCAAAGAGACGGGGGTCTGACGATTGATGAAGGCTTATAAAAAAGGTTTGAAAGAAATTTTGTTAGGGATTTAATTCACTTTCTATTCTATGCAAACCCTTGTAAACACTTGAAACAGAATCAAGTGCGGAAATGTTTACTTAGGTTTGAAGCTTAAGATGAAAAATGAGAAGATGACAGACTAGAACAACACAAAAGTTTGTTTATGGATGTTCAGAGCAAACTCTCCTACGTCACCCCTTCTACCAACCATAGGAAAGATTTACTATAGTATGATTTGAATCAAATACAGTTTGCACACACTTAGCTCTCTATTGAACATAACACACTCTGTTCAACTTACAAGATGAAGAATATCACTCAGCTAAAGGATGCTTTGATTCTAACTCTCTCTTGATTAACACACAGTACAATCAGGAAAGCATATCATAGTATGAATATTCAAAAGCTTGATTTCCCAGTAATTTCAGTAAGCAAGATGATCGAGAGATAGTCCGTTGTCCTTAGGAATCTTTAAATATGCACAAGTATGAACGGTCGAATCTTTAGAATGATACATGGCACTCTTCTATTGGAACGCCTCCATAGTACATAGAAGACTCGGAATACAAGGATCGTGGCCGTACACAACAAGTATTGCGTCAAATATTCTTTAGAGATTTACCTGCAAAACAAGTAGTGGGAAGGATATTCGATTACGTGTCATTAGTTAATTGGATGCATCGGGCTGTCGTATTGATCTTCACTATAAAGTGGAGCAGGAGTAGCGTACAGTCATAGCACGTGGGTAGGCAGGTGCTAACTTCAAGCAACTGCTTAAGCAAAGCATTAGACGTATTTCAATTAGACAACCCCGTCTAATGAAATCAAACGTCCCCGTATAATAACAGAATCCACTAGACCACCTGGTCTAATGGGATTAGACTTACGTCTAATTACAATCACTTCAGACTAATCTAAAAGAGTTAGATTGCACCTCTAACTTTCACTAGTTAGACTGCACGTCTAACTTTCACCAGTTAGACTGCACGTCTAACTTTCACCAGTTAGACTACACGTCTAACTTTCTCTTTCTATTAGACTGCATGTCTAACTCCACAAGTTAGACTGCACGTCTAATTACGTTCCACTTCAGACTCATCTGAAGGAGTTAGACTACACGTCTAACTTTCAAAATCCATTAGACTGCATGTCTAACACCACGAGTTAGACTGCATATCTAATTGCGAGTCCATTAGACTGCACGTCTAACTCCATGAGTTAGACTGCACGTCTAATTACGGATTCATTAGACTGCACGTCTAACTCCATGAGTTAGACTGCACGTCTAATTATGGATTCATTAGACTGCACGTCTAACTCCACGAGTTAGACTGCACGTCTAATTATGGATTCATTAGACTGCACGTCTAACTCCACGAGCTAGACTACACGTCTAATTCCAGATTCATTAGACTACACGTCTAACTCCACGAGTTAGACTGCACGTCTAATTACGGATTCATTAGACTGCATGTCTAACTTCATGAGTTAGACTGCATGTCTAACTTCATGAGTTAGACTGCACGTCTAATTCCAGATTAATTAGACTGCACGTCTAACTCCATGAGTTAGACTGTACATCTAATTCTGAATCCATTAGACTGCACGTCTAACTCCACGAGTTAGACTACACGTCTAATTTCTCTAGTTAGACTGCACGTCTAACTTTGTGCATCTAATGCCAAATCGGTCTAATGAACCTCATTAGAACGGTTCATTAGAACCAAGTCTAATGAATTTTTTTTTCAATATTCCTGCATCAAAAAACAATTAGACGCATATATAATCCATTCATCATTTCATCATCAAAATTCCAATAGTCAAACTATTTCAACACATGGTCAAAATAATTTGACCCAACACACTTAAAGAATCTGAAATTGAATTAGAACTCCACTTTCTCTATTCATCAACATTATCTTAATGATGATCATCAGAAAATCAATTAGTCATGGTTTGTAATTTTAGAGTTCTGTTTTTACCATTTCATTATTGTTGTCCAATGAATGGATTCTCATTAACCAAACTAATACAATCTAATATATAAACTCTATTATGTATTGTTTTTCTTATTCCTCTCATGAGATTAATAATATTGTAACTAAAATATGGTTATATTTCAACATTTAACTTACTCAATTATTTTCACATGTTGGTAGCACCTAAAATTTTAAAACTAACTCAATATTACTGTAGGTTATATGATTGTTTTGTAGTGAAGTATCATACTTTAAACTCAATTATATAACATGCTTTATGTGTAGGTTTGAATTAATTCCCTATATATGTAAGACAGGGCCTATATGTTAGCATAATCATTTGAAAATATGATGAAATATGTATCCTTAATCCTAATTTTCATAACTCTTATAATATAATTTGCAATTATTAGTTAGTTTTAGTTAGTTTAATTTATCTTTGTGCATGAATAATGACATATGTTTTTTTATTTCAAATCTACAAAAAGCTTCTTAAAGGCTCCTTCAATGGAATGGTTATTATGAATATGGTCTATATACTTCATTCTTTCAGCTGAATTTAGTTAATAAGAAAGAGATATATGGAACTGTGAATTGTTTGGCTATCGCCCCTGTTTCAAAATGAAAAAAGAAATTAGAGTATTTATCATCATTTTTGTCGCTGATAATTTTATTGATTAAACATTTCTTATTTGTTCTTCTCACGCAACTTTGTTTTGTCATTCATAAGTGGTTTTTAATTATTTCTATTTCTTAATGTCTTAATAGTATTTCAGGTATTCATCTCCATTCTTGTCGTTGAAAAAATTTCAGACTTTTTGCGTGTTGATCATTAATTCATCAAATATCAGGTATCAACTTTTATTGTGTTATCTTTCATTTGATAGATTTAGGAATAAATATGATAGACAAGTGTTGACCCACACGACAAAGCGTGCAAAATTTTGTGTTAGTTGTCTTTAACTCTTGAATTTGAATTGTCTTAAACAATTCAAATTTTTGTAAAGAGTCTTACGTGAAAATGATATTATAATTTATTTATAGAATGCATACACCCGATAAACATGGATGAATCTTGCACGTCAACATCGAGATAGTCAAATATATATTCAAGGGGTTAATTCTTTTTTGAACTTTTCTGAGATATTAGATAGAACAAGTAACATTGCATGTCCGTGTGTTAAATGTGGGAATAGAAGTTACTTGGATAGAGACATCGTGAAAAGCCACTTGATTGTGTATGGAATAAGACAAAGTTATACATTTTGGTATTGTCATGGAGAAAAGAGATCTAGAAGTTATGAAGAGGGTGATAATGATGAATTAGAGGGTGATAATGATGAATTAGAAGGTGATAATGATGAGTTAGAGGATGATAATGATGAATTAGAGGGTGATAATGATGAATTAGATGGTGATAATGATGAATTAGTGGATGATAATGATGAATTAGAGGGTGATAATGATGAAGACAGTGATAATGATGTACAAGATTCAAATCGTGGTAATGATAGTGAAGAATCACATGAGGAAGATAAAGCTTTTTGTAGATTGTTAAATGATTCCAAACAACCTTTGTACCAAGGATCGAGAATTTAAAAATTGTCAACATTAGTTAAGTTACTTCACCTCAAGAATGCTATTTTAATGGTAGTATTTACATTTTCTTTCACTCGTAGTATGGGAAAGAAGTGGACTCTAGAGGTCAAACTAATTGAGTTGATTAATCAAACTGTATTAATTATTTTAAAGATCGTTCTGCAATGTGAGAGTAAATGGATTCTTGGGTCGGATTGTGAGTTAACCCGTCCATAAACTTAAAACGGTTAAAAATAAAATTAAAAATGATATCAAATTTTTACCGTAATATTTTTTCACGGTTTTTTATATTATTACTAGTAATTTTAACCACAATAACACTTAAGATTGTTAATTTATATTTATATTTTGTGTATGAATATATGATTTATATGATTATCAATTAAAAATAAAACCACTTAATTCACATAAAAAAACTCATTCTCTAACATTAAAAAATAAAACTTATAATATAATGTGGGAGATAAATTGTATTATGTATATAAAATTATTTGTTTAATTTTAAAATATAAATGTTAAGTTGCTTAGTTTCTTAGAATGTTGCTTATAAAATAATAGATTCCAAGTTTAAGTTTTATATTTATCGTTTTTAATTTTCTAACTTTTTTAATAAATTAAATATTTGATTAACTAAAGTGAAAGTGTAATGTCACGAGATTAGAGGTTCATTCAGAAAAAATATGTGATAAGATATGTTAGAAGATAAGTTGTTTTACCAAAGTGAATAAAATATTAAATGTGAGTGTTATATTTTTTATGTTAATATATTATTCGTGATTTATTAAGAATTTTAAACATTGAATACATATTAATATTATTATTTTTATATTAAATTTATTTTATTTATAATTTTAACTGTGTGCATCGCACGTGAATCTTCCTAGTTATATATAGTGATAGATATAATTTATTTATTATATACAGACACCATGTATTTTTGTCTGAGCGTCTTTATTCTATTCTTGACATTTTTATGTGTAATTCCACTACTCAATTTCTTGCTCGATCTTGTGAAGGCCCATTGGAGAGGTTCGGGTCTTAGAAATTGGAGTTGGAGTTTTCTCTATAGATAACATAATTTTTTACAAGGATACGCAATAAAATATTCATGATATGTTGTTGTTGGTATTTCCAAGGGTGTAGCTTGCTTGATTGATGTTGAGGGTTTGCTTAATTTTACTTTTTCTAATGTATTGTTTAGTTAAACTCTACAAATAAAATCAAAGAAAGTGTTAAAAAAGATTTAAAAGTTTTACCTGAAGGTCTAAACTAAGTTTTATTCAAAGGTATACATTCTTTTATCTGAAGATATAGATAGGTTTAAGATATAGATAGGTTTATATGAAAGTATACATAATTTTATCTGAAGGTATAATTAGTTTTGTATAAAACCTTACTAAAATTATTTAGGTTTACAAGAAATATTACAATTTTATATCAAAAATTAATTTATATAATTGAGTTCTCTAGCATTAGAAGTCGTATTTGAATATTAAACAAAATTGTAACCCCGGAAAAACACCATTACATAGGTTTTCGTGAAAAGCTCAAAATTTGAGAAATTTAACATCGATTTGCGTGTCAGGAATTTTATTTTAAAATATACCATTATTTAAAAGATTTCATTGATTCTTGACTGCTTTTAAAATTAATTAAAAATAATTAAATTTGGGGTTCAATTTTAATCCGTGGATTTATGATAATCAAATCATAATTTGATTTTTTAGAAACTTCTTTAGTTTAAATTATTTAAACATAATTAAATTAAAAGAATATTTATTTTGAAACAAAGTCGGATATTAATTTTTGAAAATCAATAAAAGTTGGCATATATATACAAATGTATTGCCCATAGTTTTCTTTTGATTTGTAGTTTTGGTTATACTCGTGAAAGGCTTCCACGCTTCATCCAATGTACCTGTTTTAAACGGTCCCTACTTATAAAGTTGACTTTTTAAAATCGGTTATATAACATTTGTGTTTTAACCAATTATTTTTCCGTTCATAGTCATGCTTCTAAGTTTTAGTGTTATATAAAATATTGAAACAACAATATTTAAAATGATGGTACATGTTGCTGATGATCACTAGAGAGAAAATATCTGAAGAATATGAGTCATTTTTGAAGGCATTAGGGTTTAAAAATAAACACAAAACGAGCATTTGTCGAAATATTTTATGAAAATATCCCAAAATTTTTTTAAAAATATTTTCTAATTTTTCAGAATTTTTAGTAAATGATTTTGTGTTTCAAGATTACAAAAATAATTTTGGATTTTGAAAAGTGAAACCAAATAGGCCTTAGACCGGAGTCCTAAGTCTGGGGTTCGTTTTTATCGGTCGAGGTCCAAAGACCCTCGGTCCGGGTCGAGGAGATCTCGGTCGAGGCTCGGGATCTTTGGTTTAAGTACCGAAGTACCTTGGTCTAGGTGTTAAGGACTCTCGATCATTGGTTGATCTTACTAGTCTAGGTGTATAAACCTATCAGTTTTGGGCTAGCTTGGGATAAGTCCCTCGGTCGAGGTGTATGAAACTCTCGGTCATAGGCTAGCTCTAGGCTAGGTCCCTCGGTCATGGGTTCTCTCGGTCCCGAGTTTGGGATTCTCGGTCTCAAGTTTAGACCTCTCGGTGCAGAGGTTCGGGAGCATTGGTCCCGGGCTCGGTCCTCTCGGTCTTAGGTTTGAGATTCTCAGTCCCAAGGTTAGACATTTAGGTCCTCAGGTCCGGGAGTCTCGGTCCAGGGCTCAGACCTCTCGGTCATATGTTTGAGATTCTCGATCCTATGGTCTGGGATTCTTGGCCCTAAGGTCGGATCTATCGGTCCTAGCTCAAGAGCATTTGTAACCCTTGGTGAAAATTATCAACGACGATAATTAGACTTTAATCGAGAGTTTTCCCCTCGTTTAAAGCCATATTTTTTTCTTCTAAATGTCTATTTATCGTTGTTCAAAGATCTTATTTTAATCGATTTGGATGTCTCTTTAATAATAACTATAAGTACACAAAAATAAACATCCCATGCTTCATACATAGATAGCAAAATAATAATGATATTTCTGTTATAACACAATAATAAGAATATAATAATAATTTATTATCCTCAAACCCTTTCAATATTATTCTCTTTTGTCAGGCTTGGAAAGAAATTTAAACTTCTCTTCTTCTCCCTTTATTTATTTTTTTGAACATATCGGGTTTTAGTTCTCTCCGAAAGTGAAAGAGCGTGATGAACCATCCCGAGTTGCAGTATATAATTTCTCCTGGTATTGTATCCTCACATGGGGAGGAGGGGGAGGAAGTTGATCAGCCATTCTTGGGATGTCTGTGGTAGGCGAGGGAGGTGAAAGAGGTTCTAGACTTTCTGGTGGCATGGGGAAATCGATCACTCCTGGGATTGATGGATCTACACCAACTAGGAAAGGAATATGATCATTATAGGTTGGATTTGACCATGAGGATATCTCGAGGGATTTTATTGGGACGGGCAACTGCAATAGTTGTTTGTATCACCTAGTTGTATCAACGTGATAACAAAAATCAACGTACAGATTTGAGAGGATATTGATGTGAACATTTTTAGAAAAATAAACTCTTAAATTTGTTTATATAATCTTTAGGTAACATAATGTATTGTTTATATAGGTAGCAATTGTATTAAATTGTTGTAAAACAAATTAACATATTTATTTAATAAATAATTTAATTATCTTAAATCCAAACAAAATCACAATTTTATGAAAATTATCTAAATATTACACATTAATATTATGCTTTATCATATATTTATTTTTTAAATATTTATTTAAATTAAAAGTTATTATATTACATAGTATACATAAATTAATTTTACTTTTTATTATTAAGTTAAACTAGAATTTCTTTTGAATTATAATTATAATATATCATCACTACTGCTTATTCATTATGTTTTATATCATAAATAAAAATAAAACAAACATAAATTATAGTAATTAGATAATATTGAAGATTAAGTAATACACAAATAAATAATTACAACACATTAAAATAGTTCAAATTATGAAAATTATATATAAGAGATTAAAAAGTTACAAATTAGATTCAAAAATAAATATTTTAAATTAAAATGAGTTAAACGAATGTTGAAAATCATCTAGTTTCTTACAATAAAATAGGAATAACATTGAGATTTTGCCTCAATTTTTTTAAGATTTATTTATATTATGTTCCTTCATTATTTATTTTTATTTTATTTAAAAACTAAAAATATATATAAATTTAAAACATATTTTGTTATCTCATATATAATATACAGAATTTTTTTAACTATTTACATAATCATGCTATAAATTCACTTTAGGATAGACTTTCTCATAACATATTTTTAACCATTCTTTCACTAATATTCTTATTGAAATTATCAACTACAAAATTTAATTTAATTTATAATCCAATATATATATATATATTAAAAATTTCAAATAACCTTTTTCTTAAATAAGTTTACAAATAATATTTTAAATTAAAATGAGGTTAATAATAGAAAGTTGTGGTAGTTTTTCACAATAAAATAAGAATAACAATAACAATAAGATATTGACTCAATTTTTTAAAAGTTTTATTATTGATTTCTTCTTTATTTATTATTATTTATTTTGTTTATTAGAAAGATTATATAGATATAAACATATTATATTAGTTCATATATAATCTACAAAGAAAACTTTTAACTATTTATATAATTTGTGCTATAAATTCACTTTAAGATACACATTTTATATTATATTTTTAAACATTCTTTCATTAATCATCTTATTGAAATTATCAACTACAAAATTTAATTTAATTTTTAATATTATATATATTAAACATTGTTAATAATAGGAAGTTGTGTAGTTTTTTACCATAAAATAAGAATAAGAATAACAATAAAGTATTGACTTAATTTTATTATTATTATTATAATTTTATTATTATTATTATAATTTTATTTCTTTCTTTATTATAAATATTTTGTTTATTAGAAAGATTGTATAGATATAAACATATAATATTAGTTCATATATAATCTAACAAAGAAAACTTTTAACTATTTATATAATTTGTGCTATAAATTCACTTTAGGATAGACTTTTTATACCATATTTATAACCATTCTTTCATTAATTCTATTAAAACTATCAACTAAAAAATTAAATTAACATTTTAATTTAGTACTCATATTTTGACTCACACTTTTAAAATGTAATATCTCTAGTAAAACTAGCCACCAATCGACCTCAAGATCCCATCTTGTGACTTACACTTTACACTTTACACTTTGGGAAAATATATCTCATTCATATATTTGTACAAATATTTACTTTATTATCGGGCTCATAACCCAACAAATTAAAACTATCACTTTCAATCGATATTTCGTCTCATTATTTTTTTTCTTTTACTACCTTGACATCTTTTAACCCCACTTCAACAAATCAACTACCAAATTATAATCGACATCTCATCTTGTGACCTCACAGACTTTAACATGTTTCTTAATACTCGTCAAACCAACCACTAATCTTAGTTTTAATCTTAATCTCAATTCCCATTTTAGTCTAAATCTCAATCGACCTCTCACTTTCACACGCATCATATCTATCGTCAATCCATTCACCAATCACAATAGACCTCTCCATCTCGCGACCTCACACTTTCTCACTCCTCTTATCCCTCGACAAACCAACTATCAATCTTCATCGACTATTAATCTCATGAAAATTAATATCTCCTTTGTTATCGATCTATATTTCTCGGTAAACCAACCATCAATCACAATGATCGATCGCTTATTCATCAGTAAACCAACCACCAAACTCAATTAACTTTTTATCTTGTGTGCATTTTGCACCTAAACACTTCATCATTTTTATCATCACTTCCGCAAATCAACATTCATATTCAAATAATTAACAGCCATTGTTTCTTCATAATAATTTTATAATACTTTAAAATCTGCGCTTGTGGGATTTGAACATTGGTCTTTTTAATATGTATCATATCTCTACATATATAATGATGCTTAATTTTTAAAATATCTGGATTGCCGGGTCGAGAACTGTGGTTAATTTGGATATATATGTGAGAGTAAATGGATACTTGGGTCGGATTGTGGGTTGACTCGCCCATAAATTTAAAACGGTTAAAAATAAAATTAAAAATGTTATTGGTATGGTTTGAACTTGCAACCTAATAAAACAAGTGCAACACTTTAACCAACTAAGCTAATAACACTCGACATTTTAAATTCAACACCAAATTTGATGAACGTGGGATATTTTAACAATATAAGTTCAACTTTTTAAATAATTAATCTATATATATACATAATGATTATTAATTTTTAAAGTATCCGGATTGCCGGGTCGAGAGTTGTGGTTAATTTGGATATATATGTGATTAGTGTGTTCAACGGTTCGGTTTTTGGGTTATTCGAGTTTCTCAGTTCGGTTTATTCGAATTTGATATTCAGTTCGAATTTCGAATAATTTGAATTCATTTTTTTGAAACTAGCATAACTCAAAATAAATTACACCAGCCATGAATTGAACGCAGGTCTATACTGTGGTAAGGTACTATTCTACCACTAGACCACTAATGCTTTTGTTATCTTTTTTTATTATTAAATCTTGAGTTCAACATATTCTAATTTGATTATTTTGAACTTTTTCTTAAGCTAAGTTTGGAAGAATAAATAATAAAAAAATGAATTCGATTTTCGGTTTGGTTTCGAGTTGAAACCCAAACTCGAAAACCAATTCGAAAACGTATTTAAATTCGAATTGGTTTAAAATTCGATTCGAAAACCGAAAATGAAATTCGAATTCGGTTTATTCGAATTTGGTGAATTTGAATTCTGTTCAGAGCAAATATTGAACACCCTTATATGTGAGAGTAAATGGATACTTGGGTTGGATTGTGGGTTGACCCGCCCATAAACTTATAACGGTTAAAAATAAAATTAAAAATGCTATAGGTATGGTGTGAACTTACAACCTAACAAAACAAGTACAAAATTTTAACCAACTAGGCTAATAAAACTTTATATTTTAAATTCAACACCAAATTTGATGAACGTGGTGGTTCATAAATAGTTTTTAATCAGTCATAATTTTCTTTTGACTCTGCCCTATATATTTCACTGTTATTAGTGAGCAATAAAGGAAGAATTCCATCATATTTATAGAGATAGAGGTCATAATTCATATGGATATAGTAAGTCTCGCATGAGCTATTTTAATGGTAGTATTTATATTTTCTCTTTCACTCGTCGTATGGGAAAGAAGTGGACTTTAGAGGTCAAACTAATTGAGTTGAATATCAAACTGTATCAATTATTTTAAAGATCGTTCTGCAATGTGAGAGTAAATGAATACTTGAGTCGGATTGTGGGTTAACCCCTCCATAAACTTAAAACGGTTAAAAATAAAATTAAAAATGATATCAAATTTTTACCGTAATATTTTTTTCACGGTTTTTTATATTATTACTAGTATATTTTAACCACAATATCACTTAAGATTGTTGATTTATATTTATATTTTGTGTATGAATATGTAATTTATATAATTATCAATTCAAAATAAAACCACTTAATTCACTTGAAAAAAACTCATTCTCTAACATTAAAAAATAAAACATATAATATAATGTGGGAGATAAATTGTATTATGTATATAAAATTATTTGTTTAATTTTAAAAATAAATGATAAGTTGCTTAGTTTCTTAGAATGTTGCTTATATAGTTTCTTAGAATGTTGCTTATATAATCATAGATTCCAAGTTTAAGTTTTATATTTATCGTTTTTAATTTTATAACTTTTTTAATAAATTAAATATTTGATTAACTAAAGTGAAAGTGTAAGGTCACGCGATTAGAAGTTCATTCGGAAAAAATATGTGATAAGATATGTGAGAAGATAAGTTGTTTTACCAAAGTGAATAAAATGTTAAATGTGAGTGTTCTATTTTTTATGTTAATATATTATTGGTGATTTATTAAGAATTTTAAACATTGAATACATATTAATATTATTATTTTTTTATTAAATTTATTTTATTTATAATTTTAACCGTGTGCATCGCACGTGAATCTTCCTAGTTATATATAGTGATAGATATAATTTATTTATTATATACTGACACCAAGTATTTTTGTCTGAGCGTCTTTATTCTATTCTTGACATTTTTATGTGTAATTCAACTGCTCAATTTCTTGCTCGATCTTGTGAAGGCCCATTGGAGAGGTTCGGGTCTTAGAAATTAGAGTTGGAGTTTTTTCTATAGATAACTTAAATTGTTTACAAGGACACGCAACAAAATATTGATGAGATGTTGTTGCTAGTATTTCTAAGGGTGTAGCTTGTTTGATTGATGTGGAGGGTTTGCTTAATTTTACTTTTTCTAATGTATTGTTTAGTTAAACTCTACAAATAAAATCAAAGAAAGTGTTAAAAAAGTTTTAAAAGTTTTATCTAAAAGTCTAAGCTACATTTTATTCAAAGGTATACATTATTTTATCTGAAGATATAGATAGGTTTATATGAAAGTATACATAATTTTATCTGAAGGTATGATTAGTTTTATATGAAACCTTACTGAAATTATTTAAGTTTACAAGAAATATTACAATTTTATATGAAAAATTAATTTATATAATTGAGTTTTCTAGCATTAGAAGTTGTATTTGAATATTAAACAAAACTGTAACCCCTGGAAAAACCCCATTGCATAGATTTCCGTAAAAAGCTCAAGATTCGAGAAATTCAATATCGATTTGCATGTCAGAAATTTATTTTAAAATATACCATTATTTAAAATATTTCATTGATTCATGACTGATTTTAAAATTAATTAACTTTGGGGTTCAATTTTAAATAAATTGTGGATTTATGATAATCAAATCATAATTTGATTTTTTTAGAAACTTCTTTAGTTTAAATTATTTAAACATAATTAAATTAAAAGAATATTTATTTTGAAACAGAGTCGCATATTGAGTTTTGAAAATCAGTAAAAGTTGGCATACATATATAAACGTATTGGCCAGATTTTCTTTTAGTTTGTAGTTTTGGTTATACTCGTGAAAGGCTTTCGCGCTTCATCATACGTACCCGTTTTAAATGGTTTCTACTTATTAAGTTAACTTTTGAAAATCGTTTATATAACGTTTGTGTTTTAACCAATTATTTTTTCGTTCTTAGTCATGCTTCTAAGTTGTAGTGTTATATAAAATTAAAACAACAATATTCAAAATGATGGTACATGTTGCTGATGATCACTAGAGAGAAAATATCTGAAGAATATCAGTCATTTTTTAAGGCATTAGAGTTTAGAAATAAACACAAAACGAGCATTTGTTGAAATATTTTGTGGAAATATCCCAAAATTATTTTAAACATATTTTCTAATTTTTCAGAATTTTTAGGAAATGATTTTGAGTTCTAAGATTACAAAAATAATTTTGGATTTTGAAAAGTGAAACCAATCAGGCCTTAGACCGGAGTCCTAAGTCTGGGGTTCGTTTTTATCAGTCAAGGTCCAAAGACCCTCGATCCGGGTCGAGGAGATCTCGGTCGAGGCTCGGGATCTTTGGTTTAAGTACCGAAGTACCTTGGTCTAGGTGTTAAGGACTCTCGATCATTGGCTGATCTTACTAGTCTAGGTGTACAAACCTATCAGTTATGGGCTAGCTTGGGATAAGTCCCTCGGTCGAGGTGTATGAACCTCTCGGTCATAGACTAACTCTAGGCTAGGTCCCTCGGTCATGGGTTCTCTCGGCCCCAAGTTTGGGATTTTCGGTATAGAGATTCGGGAGCCTTGGTCCCGGTCTTAGTTTATGGATTATAAGTCCCAAGGTTAGACCTTTAGGTCCTCAGGTCCGGGAGTCTCGGTCCCGGGCTCAGACCTCTCAGTCATATGTTTGAAATTCTCGGTCTTATGGTCTGGAATTATTGGCCCTAAGGTCGGATCTATCGGTCCTAGGTGAGAATTCTTGGTCGGATTTCTCGGTCCTAGCTCAAGAGCATTTATCGCTCTCAGAGAAAACTTTATTATTATTATTTTCTTTCGTTATTTATTATTATTATTTTGTTTATTAGTAAGAGTATATAGATATAAACATATTATATTAGCTCATATATAATCTAACCAAGAAAACTTTTAACTATTTATATAATTTGTGCTATAAATTCCCTTTAGAATAAACTTTTTATACCATATTTTTAACCATACTTTTTTATAAACAAAATTATATACATTTTCTTTAATTTTAAAAAAAAATTAGGACCAATACAATTTTCTCTAAAATAAATTAGATAGAAATTTTTTTAAATTATTTTGTTGACCCATACAATAACTTCTTTAGTATCATCAAAGAATGTCTCCTTATTTTTTTTACCACTCATATTCGAATTAGTGTGTGTTTTATTTTATGTAACATTTTGTTTATCTTTGTCGGATTTTTCATCACGAATTTTTATAATCCGAATAATATTTTGAGATTGTTGGTGGGTCGTTTGCTATTTAACTTCCGATTGTCTTATTAATTATTTTTGATTTTTTGTCCATCCCTTTTTTTATTAGCAAATAAGATAAAATTACCTTCTTACAAATATGCTTATTATTATTGATGAGTTATCACTTCACCGAACCTTTTTGGCATTATTTACCAACCTTCGGTCAAAAATAATTTCATTGTCGCTCATAATATTTGACATAACACTGTTTGATTGATTTTTTTGGTTTGCTTTAATTCATCCATTATCGTTACTAATCTTTGAAATCACCCTTTAAATTGCATGCTTGTGAGATATTTTTTATTAAAATTTTAATTATTATATTTGTCATATTTTTAATATATATATTTTTATTTACTTTTGCTTTAATTTTATTGATATTATTTTAAAGTTTTTTTTATTTAAATTAATGATCATTAATTTGTTTTCTTAATATATATAACATCAAAAATATATATATATATATATATATAATGATGCTTAATTTTCAAAGTGTTCAAATTATCGGGGGTCGGGAGTTGTGGTTAATTTAGGCCTTGTTCGGTTATGGGTTATTTTAAAAATCAAGAGAGAGAAAAATTGATTGATGGGTGATGATTTTGAGGAAATAATGATTATTTTTAGTAAAAAGACTTAAAGGGTATTGATATATATAAATAAAATATAAAATAATAATTTAAATTAGAGGGTATTTTAGTATTTTGGTTAATGAAATGAGTGATGTGATTGTTGAGAAGTGATTGATTAGAAAATTGATTTGGTTTGGGTTTTTTAAATAACCCAAGGAGAACAAGGCCTTAGATATAAATCTGATTTTATAGGTATGTTTTAAACTTGCAACCTAACGTAACAATTACAACTCTTTAACCAATTAAGCTAATTAGATATTATATTTTATAATTCTACATCAAATTTCATGAACGCGGGATGTTATAATAATATAAGTTCAACTTTTTAACTAACTAATATATATATATATATATATATATATATATAATGATGCTTAATTTTCAAAGTGTTCGGATTACCGGGTCCAGAGTTATAGTTAATTTGAATATATATGTTTGAGTAAATTAAAAATGCTATCACATTTCAACAATAGTTTTTTTTATCGGTTTTTATATATTACTCGTGCCAATGAACATGATAGATACTCCTCATTATAGTCCTTCTAAAATCAATAGCATTTTGAGATCCTACTAGTTAAATATAAAAATCATTATAATCCTTCTAGAATCAATAGCATTTCTAGAATCATTCGTCTCTCCACTAAGTTCAAACTAATTAAGTTATAATTATTTTTTTTATTTGATATAAAATATATTTTAAAAAATAAAAATTATTATGAAACTTAAGAGAGAGGAAATAAAGATGCTTTTTTTTTTAAATTATAATAAATAAATATTATCATATTATTTAATTAACTAAATTAAATTTATTTTTGTTAATTATAATATAAATTATTATAACTTTTAATATAATTTAAATATAATAAGTTAAATAAATAAATAAACATTTTTGTTTTGTTATGGCCTCCCAAATTGTTATCAACTTTACAAATAAAAAAATTTGCATATTCCCAAACAGAAAAGAACATGCAAAAACTCTCAAATTTACTTACAACAACATCTAGAGTGCAGTTTTTTAATTAGCAGGAACCTTATTATCGATTTCTCTAATAGGAGAAATCCATAACTAGAAATATCAAGGAAACATATATTTAATCATAAAACATCCAATTATTGGATACCCGATACATGTGGGTACCTGGTTGTCGGGTTCGGGTTCGGATATTTAAAATCAGGGTTGGCTTGGGGATGAGGAGTAAAAATGATTACCCGATCGGGTTCGGGAATAAAAGTGTGCCAAACCCAAATTCGATACCCGATACCCAAAATGTAAATATATATTTGTTAAAGTTTAAAATTTTTTTCAAACTTTACAATCATTTCATTAGGATCATTATAAATTTACAATAAATATATTATTTATTACCCATACCTACACTCCACGTCATCATTATTTCAATTTCTCTTTTTCATGACTCTTAATATTTAATTTATTTAATAATAAAATATTTTATTTCTCTACATAATCTTCACTTCTTATTTTCAAGTTCAACTTTCATTTAACTTTCTTCAATTTCTCTCTAATTTTTATTTTTCAAATTTAACATTCATTCAACTTTCTTTAATTCTATCTAGATTTTATTGAATTTCAAGTAATAATAACAATAAAGTTGTTATATTTTGTCGAATTTCTGCAATACAATAATACAAGTAAGTTATATTTTTATTTGTTTTTTTAATATATAGAAAACAATTAATATAAATTCATATTTTCATCGGATAATGGGGTACTTATCGGAGATCGAGTACCCGACAAATCGGGGATGTAGATACAACTAGATATACCCATCGGATTCGGGTAATAAAATAAAAATCGGGTTCGAGAATATGTACTTCACTACCCAGCGGGTAAGGTATTTGTTGCCATCCCTAGTTTGAAATTAGTTCAATAACTGAGTTTAATATGATTGAGAAATAGAAAAATAATTTAGTTTGAAAATCGAAAAATATTTATAAACCACTGTTACATGTTATTGATTTTTTTTTAATTTATAAGTTTAGTTGATATGTATATTAATTTTATATTTATATTTATTTAATTTAATATAAAATAATAATATTTAAACATAATTAAATGATATGATAAAATATTTTTTCATAATATTTTAAGTTTTTAATATTGATTAGTAATAGTCAAATAATTACAATATTATTTCTTTGGTCTCAATTTGAATGCTAAAAAGTATCTCAATACACCATTATTTTCTCTGGCAAATTATAGTATATCTTATCATAATCGGAATGAATATACTCATTTTTTATTTTTATTATAACATTAAGGATCCGTGATCCGAATCAGAAGATTGCAACAAAAGCAATGATGACTGATTATCCAAGATCACAAGTAATCTTCTAAAACAGGCGGCCGACTAATGCATGTCTGCCAGGTGTCCAAAACGACAAGGCGTGCACGCAAACTAACTCTGACCGACACGGCTTCAGATGACCAATCCAACGAAGAAAGTGAAATGTGATCTTTGTCATATTTCTCTTATAAATAGAAGATCATATGTGCTGAAACCATGAGGGAACAGTGTGAATTTACAGCAAAAGAAATCTTACGCGCGACCCCGAATAGTGATTGAAATTCCTAAAATTGTGTTGTATTGTGTGTATTTTACCTTGTGTAAAAGTATTACATCATATTGTGAGTGGTGTAACTGACGAGCAGTAAATAACACTCGGTCGGAGTGATTTGTTGAAATATTCCAGTTAGTAAATATCCTTCTCATTAATTGAGAAGAAGGGGTGACGTAGGAGATTCAACTCCGAACATCCATAAAAATCGGTCTTGTGTTTCTCTCTTTACTTTCCAACACATTTACTCTAACTAACTCAACCGAAATAGTTTGTACTCTCCTTAGCCGAACCGGCTCCCCTTCTCACCTAAACCGATCTCTTCTAATACCTTCCAAACCGAATAGTGTACGTTGTTTCAGATTGAAACAGACATTTCCGCCTTTGAACTCGGTTCATGAGTCTGTGACAATCTGTGTAGTGTGAAGAACGGTTCTAATCTCTAACCAGATTAGTACCATTGTGTGTTGTATTGTTATAAGCGATTACCGATAAGCCGGACCCCCGTCCCCTATCGGCCATCCCGATCCTAACAAATATAGATTATAAATAATTTTTTTATAACTTATGTAAATAACATACTCTTGTATTTTTATTCTAAACATATAATTTTTTAATAAATTAATATATAAATAATAATTTATTATTTAAAGATATTTATTATAAAATAATATTAATATGTCAAAATTATTTATAAATTATCTAAACAAATAATGAAGAAAATATTAAAATAATTAAAATGGGCAATTAACAAGTTGTGGAGAAAATTTTAACATTTTTGTTTAAAATAATATTTATATAAATTTAAAGTTAATTAATAAGTATATATAAGGAAAATAATACTAATGATTTAGACTATCCACAGCAGGGTGTCAAATAAGGTATCAAATGAGTGTTAAAATAATATCAAATGGTGCAGTAGAGTATCAAAATTAAGTGTTAAAATATGGGTATCAAATTTTGATACCGAACCAAATTTGATGTGGCCCAATCACAGCGTGCCAAGTGGCAGCGCTGGTCGTTACTTTTTTGTTTTTGTTTTCTTTTTTAAATACACTTTTGCATAATAATTGATCAAAAATATATATATATATATCATTATTTTTTATTTTTCAAGATCTATAAATAGAAACTTGGTTTGTGTCATTTGGACACCAAAAAATTTCTGAAATTTTCCACCATATTATCATCCTTGTTTGTATCACCTTTCTTCATATCATCATATGGATATTCCCCCAGACCCTTTCAATCTCGAAGAGATTCAACAACAATGAGAGTTAGAGGAATCTTTACTCAAAAGGCAAAAAGAACTTCTCGAAGAGCTTCAAAGGCGAAACAATCGATCACGTAAAAGAAATTCTATAAACAGGGACCATGGAGCTGCCCATCAGAGAAGGCAATTTAGATGAGCCTTGCACTTATACTGAAATGCAATTTAGACGTAGATTTCGTATGAGAAGGCAATTGTTTCTCCGAATTGTAGAAGCCGTAACAAATTACAACCATTACTTCACCCAAAGGCGGAATAATGCAGGAAAGCTTGGATTGACACCGATCCAGAAGTGTACACTTGCCATGCGCATGCTTGCATATGGAGTAGCCGGGGATGCCTGTGATGAATATGTGAAAATTGGAGAAACCACTACACTTGAGTGCACTCGTATTTTTGCGAAACAATAATTGCCTTGTTTCAAGATGAATACTTAAGACGACCAAATAGGGAAGACTTGCAGAGGTTACTCCAAGTTGGACAAGAGCACGGTTTTCTTGGAATGATTAGAAGTATTGATTGCATGCATTGGGAGTGGAAGAATTGTCCTAAGTCTTGGCAAGGGCAGTTTACTAATGGACACAATGGCACATCAACAATTATCCTCGAGGCAGTGGCATCTTATGATTTGTGGATATGGCATGCTTTTTTTGGCATGCCCGGAACATTGAACAATATTAATGTATTAGACAGGTCATCAATTTTTGACGACATTGAGTCTGGTGAAGCTCCTGCTGTAAACTTCACTGTGAATGGTCGACAATACAATCTTGCCTACTATCTTGCTGATGGAATCTATCCTAAATGGTCCATCTTTGTCCAATCAATTCAAATTCCCCAAGGAGACAAAGTGCATTTGTTTGCAAAACAACAAGAAGTATGCAGGAAGGATGTAGAACGTGCATTCGGGGTACTCCAAGCACGGTTTGTTATTATTCGCCAACTAGCTAGGATGTGGAATATTGATGGCCTAGGTAAAATAATGAGGGCATGCATAATTTTACATTATATGATTGTGGAGGATGAACGAGATTCGTATTCACGAAATTGGGAATGTATCGACTTCGAACGTTGGAATAATTCTGGGTCTAGTTCCAAAGAGAAGTGCTACCTCAATTTCAAGTGCATGTTCAAGGCCGATCTGAATCAAATATTCATTCTAGGGCCGATCTACGTGACAAAGCACAACATATTCAATTGAAAAAAGATCTTGTCATGCACATTTGGAATAAATTTGGAATAACTCTCGATTAGAGTTTTAAAAACACTACTTAACAAATTACAAATGTTTAGAGTGTTTGTTTTCTTCTTCGTTTTAAATAATATTTGTATGTTTGATTTACCAAGTTATGAATAATATTGTTTGTGGTTAAAAAAAATGAAATTATGTATAAATGATGTGAAAGTGAGAGAAATAGAAAAAGTAATTTTGATACCTTAAATAACACTCTGCTGTTGGATATGCTAAAAAGTGGGTGTTAAAATAGGTGTTAAGTTGACATGACAGAGTATTAAATGAAAAAATTTGATACCCTGCTGTGGATAGTCTTATTGACGCTCCCCTCTTCTATTTTCTTTCATTAATAAATGTTTCAAACTGAACAAGTAAGTGTTTGACAATTTTCAAAACACGTAGTAATAAAATTTATTTTACAATTGAATTTAGATAAAATTATAATAATTTTAAATAAGTTATCATACTAATTAAACAAAAACAAAAATTACATTTAAAATCAGAACAAACCTACAGATAATATATATGCCAACTCAATTGTAAAATAAATCTATACATGCCAACTCAGCTTGATAATATATATGCCTACAGATAATATTTATTCAATTGTAAAATAAATTTTATTACTACGTGTTTTTGTAAAATTTAATTATTATTTTTTATATAACATAATTTTTATTTTTTTATAGCATTATTAATTTTTTATTATTGATATATATCTTATTTAAATTTAATTAAATTAAAAATAAATTAACATAAATTAAACAATAAATAAATTAAACATTATATTATATTTAAGAATAAAAATTTAACATATATTTTTTTAAATTAGTAACAAGTTTTTAGATATATTAAAAAAACAAGACCAATTTTCTAACCTAATCAGTTTGCCGCACCCAGTTCGTCCGCCAGCCAATTCAATGTTATTTTTACTCACAACACAACTTTGGATTCTCTGTTTTCCTTACATATTTCTTTAAGATCCGATCATAATTCTCTCTCCAAACTCTCTACGGATCTAATGGTGGTTAAGATGATGAGATGGCGGCCATGGCCACCCCTTCTATCAAAGAAATTTGAAGTTAGGTTAGTCGTTCGTAGGTATAATCCGGCGATTGTACTGGAATCAGAAGAATCACAGGAGATGACGGTGGAGATCAGGTCGAAAGGAACTAAGTTTGTCCTAAGTCCGTTCCGTCGAACAGTTAAGAGGAATTTCACTGAGGAGGAAAGGATTGGAGAAAACGGTGTCGTATATTGGGAGGAAGAGTTTCAATGTGCATGTGATATTTCTGGTTACAAAGACAATGTTTTCCATCCTTGGGAGATCTCTTTGACACTGTTGAATGTGAGTTGTTTTGTTTTTCTTTATATATAGTTATGGAATCCCGTTGAGAATATGAAATTGATGCATGTTTTGTTGGAATCAGAACTCGAATCTAGGGAAGAAGAATAAGGTGTTTATTGTGGGAACAACATTATTGAATCTTGCTAAATTTGCTTCTAAAGCTGATGAAAATAACTTTGATCTTAATATCCATGTCATCTCTTCCAGGTCATCTGGTCAGTGTGGTTCACTTTTAGTAGGTCTACCTGTTTTTTTAATCTTTTTTCTGAAGTTCATTTTTGTTGCAGATATCCCTCAGTTTGTTGGAGTTGAGAACCATTCAAGATTCTGCAGATTCAATTCATAAATTCACAAATTCTTCAATTCTTGATTCTCTGGCATTCTTCACACCATCTAGATCGGTGTTATCTGCAAATCACTCTTCTATTTACGGTAATCATTCAATCTCCTTATCAACTGCTTCAATTTTGACCTTCTTCCCATTCCATATCTATATAGATCGCATTTCATTCACACATGCAGATCATTCACAGTCATATACTCCATAATTCTATTGTTGTTGATGTTCTGTTTGCTTGTGATGAGAGAACTCGTCCTTCATATGAGGCTGAATTTTAAGTTAATAATGTTGGAAGATGAAGTTTATGCATCATGTTCTATTTATTTGATTGTATTTAACGATTATATTGAAGGTATGAATCCGATTCTTCTTTCATGTTTTTGTAAGCTATATATTTTTAGCACATATGCAATCCTTGAAGTGATTTCTTTTTTATTCTATTTGCTTTGGTGAGCGTATGTTAAGAACATATAGGAAAATGAAATGGACATTGTTTGGAGTGATCATTCTAGCGGTATAACTCCAAACTCGATTCATAATTTTAGTTTAAGCATATGACATTATCTTTTGAATGGTTGCCTGTTTTGTTACTTCGATTATGTTCATAAAGTAAAGCATCTTTTTTTTTCCCTCTCACTTGTGTGTCTTTCAACTATCTTTGTAAACTTATGGATGTATCTTGTTGTGATTCACATGTCTATGATTTTTGAGGAGGCCAGTTGCTATCATTAAAGCTGTTCTCATGGCATTGAGCATAACAATCTTAAATGATAGGTAAGTCCATCTATATATCAAAATTACTGTTGTTCTATTTGTTTTTGTTCATATTCCAAACAATCACATTTTTATACTCAAATCATATTATGACAATAATTTCTTAGTGGAATCAAACCATATATATTATACAAATCTAATTAAGTTGAGATATTGTTTGCAGCTCAATTTCTAATTAAGTTTATGAATTAAAAATTGTACTTATATATTCCTTATAATTTCTTATGGCCCATATATATACAAATTGTTGTTGGTAATTGGTTTGATATATATATAGGAAGGCTTTCAAATTGGGCTTTAGTCATGATTTATACATACGATGTAAACCAACTATAGTTACTGAGTGTTTCCTAGATTAGACCATTCTATTGGAATGAAAGGGACATTTCATTCCAAAATGGAAAAGACCAAAGAACACATAGAATTCTACAAAAATAATATAATAAAATGAAAGATGAGTGAACTTTTTATATGTATTGATTGATGATCAAAGTCAAAGTGAGACAAAATGTACATTATGGACAAAAGATGATCAACGGAAGAAAAGTGAAATGAATAATATAACAATTGAAAACAGATTCAGCCTAATGTGGGTGGAGAAGAAGTAAGATTGTAAAAATCCCTTGTATTTATATTACTGATCACAACCCAAATGATGCTAAAAAAAATCATCAGAACTAGCTAGCAAGCATGTTTAAGATTCAATATTGATAGTTGTAATTTTATTTTGAATAATAATAATGTAGATTTTTTATTCATATATACAGTTAGGTAATAAAAATTAACAAGTTAACAAATTTTGTTCTGTATTCAATCTTTAATTAATAGATGCATTCATTCATGAATTTCTTATTATAAATCTTTGAAATAGATATATAAATCTTAAATCTTAGCTTTATATATATATGCATGGCTTGCAATTTTCAATTAACTAATTAGTAAGGGATAAAGGGTATTGTGATCATTTCACATTCTTTCAAGTAGTAATTACTTCATTCATTAAATTATCATAGTATTGTTCCTTCCAAATTCCAATTCCATTCATCTCCCCACTAATTACTTAAGAAACAGATGGATGAGTTGACCATTATCATATCATCATCAGCTTTCATCTACCAAAGTTAAGCATGCCTTCAGTATCCAAGAAGAGGAATGTCAAGAAGAGGAAGAATGAGAAGGAATCTCCCTTGTCTGATCATGGGAATGACACTCATCAACGTAAAAACTCTCTTAAGTATTTCATATTTGGTAATTTTTTTATTTATTTCTCACGTCTCTTACATTTTCTCTTTTACATATGTCAGTCTCTATATTATAAAATTTCAGCAGATAAAGACAAAGTTATGTGTTTAGAGGTGGTTGCTGAGCCAAAATAGATTCCTCCTTTTTAGAATGAATTGATTAACTCATTGACTGCCTCTTTGATTGACTCCTCAACGAAGGAGGAGGATACATCAATTGGTACATAACTGTTATGATTTCCTCGTCGTCAAACAATAAGTTTTCCTATTTGTAAAGCCAAATATGTTTTTTTTCCTTACAGTTATGGTTAAGTCAGATGATGAAGTTGTGAATCTGATTGCAAAAGTGCATAATGGATGCTTTTACGAATCTTAAATGACTTAATGATTTTCTTGCTGTTATTTGTATAAAAGTTTAATGAAATTTGTATTTTATGAGATAATTTTGCTCAAGACTATAATTTGTATTTTATGAGATAATTTTACTATGAGAATATATATTAATTTTGTTATAATTAAAGATGTCAATAATTAGTATAAAATAATTTTTCTTAAATATTAATTTAATTTTAAAAAAATATTCAAACAAAATTGTCAAAATAAAAAAAATCAATATTATAATATAAAGAATTATTTTATAACTTGCGCCCACCCTATTTCTGGCGACGTAAGAATAAGTGTAGGTAATATTTTTGGCGACGTTTTTAAGGGTTCGAAGAAATATTTTTAAATGTCGCCAAAAGTCTTTTTTTTTTTGTTGTTATATATATATATATATATATATTATAGTTTGAGAAATGTGGAGAGATAAGCCCAAATAGTCCCGCCACCATTTAATAGGAAGAGTTTCCAGACTGATTCTTTTATTGGATGCATAATCAACTAAATTAATTTAAATTCTATAGTTAATAGGGAGTAAACGAGCTGAGCTGAGTCGATCTCGCACTAACTCTGACTCGAGTTCGGATCGACTCGTTTTTTATTGGCTTGGCTCGAACTCGGGCTCGATCAAATTTTCAATATTAAGTTCGAACTCAGTTTGCTCATATAACCATAGGCTCGAGTACTCTAGAAATTTAGAGAAGAGTAACCCATAAATAGAGCAAATCTCAACAGAGACAAAAAACAAAGAACCCGTAGACGAAGGAACTCCTAACTTCTCTTCTAACGAAACGGTTCAGGCCCCAATGCAGACGAGATATAGGCAACATCCTAGACCTGTAATTCCATACAAACCACAAATATGGAGGAAGATTGCAGGGAAAATGATAGGAATGAATAAGCACGTTGTCAATCTTTCTTTATGAATATAATGACTTGGAATATTAGGGGCTCAACGACTCCATCAAAAGGAAAGAAGTCAGCAGAATGATTGAAAGACATGAAATCACTATTATGGGTATATTGGAGACGAGAATAAGGCACAATCAAATCGATATTGTTAGTAAAGACTATTTTGGTAGCGACTGGTCTTATATTCACAATTCAGATTGGTGTAAAAGTAGAATCTAGGTTGGATGGAATAATTGCTTAGTTTAGGTCAAGAAGTTATTCGACAGTAAGCAGATCATCATAGTGGAGATTGCTAGTAAGATAACAAAAGCGAAATACTATTTTGCTACTATCTATGGAAGCAATGTAGCAGAAGAAAGAAAAAAGTTATGGAGAGAGCTTAAGAGTAAAGTCAATGATGATGAGCCTTGGATCCTAATGGGCGACTTCAATGTTACCTGATTCATCCAAGAAAGAGAACCGAAAACGGGGATCACGTAAGACATGCTAAACTTCAATGAATGCATCAATGACATCAACTATATCGAACCTTCTAGTTTAGGTAATATATTTTCATGGTCAACTACTAGAGTGTTAGAGGAAATGAGGAAGAGTCACATTGATCGTGGGTTGATCAATGAGAAATGGGCAAATCTCTACTCGAGAAGCCAAAGACAGGTTCTATAGCCATGAATCTCTAACCATTGCTCGTTGAAAATTTTCAGGGAAAGGGAAAAAAGACTAAAAAGGCCATTCAAATTCTTTAATTTTTGGATGAAAAACGAAGAATTCAAAGGAGTACTGACGGAAACCTAGAATACCAGTATCAACGAGACAAAGATGTTTAGAGTTTGCGAAAAGCTCAGGATCCTGAAAGGTAAGCTCAACAAGTTCGACATGAAAAATTACAGTGGTATATCAAAAAGGGTAGAGGAAGCACAAGTAAAATTGGAGAATATTCAAAGCAAAATCTTGAGGATGCATAACCTACCTAACAATCAAGTTGAGGAGAAAGAAGCACTAACAAGTTTTAGAGATCTATACTCAAAAGAAGAAAGTTTCTTCAAGAAGAAGTCTAGAGAAAGTTGGTTTCCTTTGGGAGACAAAAATACTGCATTCTTTTACAGGAACTGCACGGCTCGAAACTTTAGGAACCAAGTCCTCATATTAAAAGATTGTAATGGGGAAACTCTTGAGGGACAACACTTCAAAAGGAAGTTATTAGTTATTATAAGGGTCTGATTAGAACAAAACTGAGTAACGAAGGACTCGATGCTAGACTTGGGGTGTTGCAACAAATTTTTCTAAGAAGAATCGACAATGAGGATGCTGATAAGCTGGTAGTAAGGGTCAGTCAAGAAGAGATTAGGAATGCTCTGTTTACGATGAAAGGAGGTAAAAGTCAAAGACCAAATGGATACACTATGAATTTCTTGAAGGAAAACTGGGATATATTTGGGAAAGATGTAAGTGAAGGGGTCCTGGATTCTTAAAACAGGGAAATGCTTAAGCAATAGAACGTTACAGTATTGAATCTGATTCCCAAAATTTCACTTCCGTAAAAAAATTCAGAACTTTCGTCCTATTTCATGCTGTAACGTAATCTATAAAATCATCTCTAAAATCCTTTCGCAAAGATTTAAAACTGTTATTTCAAAATTAATTAGTTTATGACAATTAACTTTTATTCCGAATCGCTCTATCTCCCTTAACATACTTCTTATGTAGAGTTTATTGAAAAGTTATGGAAAGAAAGTTATATCTTCGAGAGTAGCTTTCAAAATTGATATTCGAAAAGCTTTTGACTCGATAAGATAGGAATCTATTCATTAATTCCTTTATGTTGTTGGTTTCCCTAATATTTTTATCGAGTGGTTAATGCAGTTTGTTTTGACTCCTCACTTCATTGTTAGTGTGAATGACATACATTGTGGCTTCTTTAAGGGTGAAAGGGGAGTAAAACAAGAAGATCCTCTCTCACTTTACCTCTTCGTTCTTATTATGGATATACTGGACTACATATTTAAAATTCTCATAAGGAACCATAAATTCAAATTTCACCCATAATGCAAGGAACAAGTCATAACACACGTTTATTTCGCTGATGATCTGTTCTTAGTTGTTCAGGTAGATGTTGAATCTGTTAGTACAATCAAGGAAGCACTGATAATATTTTCTAGTATTACAAGTTTATTCATTAAAGAAGACAAAAGCCAAACTTTCTATGGAGGAGTGATAGAGGATTTGAAGTAAAATATATTTAATATCATGGGTGTGACACCGTTTTCCCTCCCAGTCTATGTCTCGTTCCATAGCTTATCACGCGTTTGTGAGACACGTGGCAATATGGAAGGACTACCGCAAGGCAGCTCGAGGTTCAATGATTTCAACCTTGGTTTGCATGCCAGGCATCTTTATAAATGAAACATTTAGTTTTAAAAGATTTTGAAAATACCTGGAGCAGTAAGAAATTAATTATGTAAAATAATTAATCTTTTGTTCAAACATTAATCATCTAGGAGGCTGAATAACAATTTAACCTGGCCCGATTTAAATCAATTAAACATAATCAATTTAAAGATTATTCATTTGAAAATTAGAGTCGCCAAGAGATTTTATGAAAATCAATAAAATGATACGTGTACAAACGTATTTATACCAGAGTTTCTGAAAAAGTGGTTCATTGTCTATTTACGCTCGGGAAAGGGCTTTCGCGCTATGTCCTCTGTACCCGCCTAAGGACGGTTTTCAAAATTCTTCTAAAATAGACAAAGTTTGGCTTTTATAAATCTAATTATAACATTCTTTATCTTTAATTAGTAGTCCAGGGGTCCTAAATGAAGATGGACTTTAAATAATTGTACAAAATCATTTAAAGAAGGTGTGTACCTGTTGCGTTGGGGTTCAGATTTAACAAAACCATAAAATATCAGAAAAAGATGTTAGAGAGTATAACCAAACAAGACCTAGAAAAAGAAAATTACTTTGGAAAACATCCAGAGAATCTTTAGAGTTATTTTATGACCTTGAGAATACAATTTTTTAGAAAATGGGGGTTTGGTTCCAGAATAGTTTTGGGTTTTTGAAAATTGGAACCAAACGGGCCTAAGGATTAAATCCTAGGTTCGAGTCCGATCTTGTCGATTTGTGTTTAGTAAGGTTTGAGAGGTTCAATTTTGAGTGAGGGTTTAGACATAGGCCTTATGGCTATAATGGTCTTAGGTTAAGTGGGGGTTTGATCCTAGACTAGGGCTAGGGTTTGGCCTAGGCTAAGATGAGGTTAGGCTTAATTGTTAGTCCTAGGTTATGTGTCAATGTCAATCCTAGGTCAAGTGGCAAGGTTTGTCCTAGGTTAATTTGGTCTAGGCTAGTTTCGTCGACCCTAAGCCAACTCTCTCGGTCGGGCGGCACGGTCCTGAGCGATTTCCTCAGTCGTGGCTTGTTTTTCTCGGTCCTAAGGCAAAATTCCAGGACCGGGTGCTCTTGGTTTGGTCCGAAACTTCAGAAGGCCATAACTTTTGATTGGGATGTCCAAATAACAATCCGTAAGTTGTAGTAGGTTCAAATTATCATGAAGAACAAAAGCCCTAACATAAATCACGATTTTGAAAATCATAAGAGAATCAATTTTAAAACACCATTTTTAGGTCAAATTTTGGGATCTTTTAAATTAGGCCATTTCAAGGCCTGATTTTTATTTTATTAGCTTTGAAATGATGAATATAGTTAATCCATACCAAAACAAGAACATCATTACATCATTAAAATAGTTTTTTAAGATTGAATTAAAATCTTTTTTTTTTCAAAAACCAAATTTATCAAATATGATCAAAAGGATAAAACAGTTACTTGGAATTCATCCTTATATATTAAGAATCATGTATGGCTACTAATTGAATCAACAAATCCAACTTAGATGTAAGAACATGAAATTTCAAAAATTCAGTTTTTTTAATATTTTTCCAAAATTTCAATTTGATCAAACATGTTCAAAACATGATTACAATTACTTAGAAATCATCCAATCATTTATACAAACATGTAATACAAATAATTGAACCAACAAAATCAGATTAAAAACAAGAACACAGAATTTTAAAATTCAAATTTTTAAGCTTTTTTCTCAATTTTCAAATTTGATCAAACATGATCAAAACTTGATTACAGTTGTATGGGAATGATTCAAACATGTTTATAAACATGTATAACAACAATCTGGACCAACAAATCCAAATTTAAACCAAGAACACAACATTTCAAAAAAAAAATCCAATTTTCAAACTGATTTTCGCAAAATTTTGTTCTAGGTTGATTTGATCGGTTTTCTTTCAACAGAAAGCATACACATGATATATATAGTGATTCTCTAAAAAGAAATCACACAATAAAGCATAAGAACACGACCAAAGTGATCAAACAATAAAATTTGAAGAAATTCAAATTTTTGAATTACAAATCGAAAATCAAGGTTTCTGGAATTATAACAACAACTGGAAAACATTCCTGTGCAGTATTGGAAGTGATCCAGAAGTCTGGATCGAAGCATACCTCACTGAAGAAAGTTCTGTAGAAAACTGTTCTAGGCCGGAAATTGCAAGTCTTCGATTGAGGCAATTTGATGTGTAAATTGAAGTTATTGTTTGATGGATTAGTATTAGGATGGTAGGGGAGTATTTATAGGGTGGATAGGTCGGCTGTAGAAGGCCAATTAGACTTGATTTTGATCGTCGGCATTCTTGTCCCTAAAATCTTATTCGGAAACTAGAAGCCTTATCCCGGGGAAGATAAGACTTCTAGATAAGGGGAAACGTAGGCACTGACGAGGGGATCACGTGGAAGAAAAAATCAACCGATTTGATCGCCTAGCCGAAGTTAGATCTTCTGGAATGTTTGACACCAACGATGATAGCGAATCCAGTGACCCCTGCATCTTAGTGAAGAAGATGAATAAAACAGCGTCGTTTTAAGTAATGGAACGCCGAGTTCCGTCTGGTTCGGTCAGCGGTCAGCCTGGTTGACTAACGGGGTCAGTCTGTCCCGTTAGTTGATCTAGTGCGAGCGCGCGCGCGTGGTTCCTCTACAGCTGGATTTCTGGCGCGCTCTTGGCTGTCGAATTAGATCTGGGCGCTCATCTGATGGTCTAGGATCCTGCTGCAATGTTTAAACATAAAATCAGCCACACAGGATTATGCAATTTTAATTTTATTTAAAAGGTTATTAAAAATTGAATTTAATTCCTTTTAAATCCATTTTTTCACCAAAAATTTCACAAAAATTATTTCTAGATTTATAATAACAATTATGATCATGCTTTATTTATTTGGGAATTTTGGAGTATTTTATTTAATTGGTTTAAGTAATGAATTAAACATAAATCATGAATAATTCTTCATTAAATATTTTTAACCCCTTCCTTGGTCTAATTTGGGTAAAATATATACAAATATTTTATCCTCAAATTATTTTTGGAATTTTGGAAAGTTTCCTTAATTAAGGTTTAATTATCACAATAATTAATCCTTAATTAGATTTTAATTTCTTCTTTCAAGTTATTTTGAATATAAAAATCCAAAATACTATTTTAATATTATTAAACATAATAATATTATTTTGCAAATAGGGTAAGTCAAATTTTCATACTTACAGAATGCCCTCTCGAACCGAGTTTGAATAAAATAGTCTTAGTTTTTGGAGAATGTGGGTTCGAGGTTTGATCATAAAAATTTGCACCCTAACCTATAGTAAGGTAGAAGGATAAAACTTAGATGGCAGCAACTGCTGGTGGGGAGTCGTCACAATGACTCATGGTTGGGGAGATTACGTGATCTTCCTTCGCTTGTTGTCTTCTGTCGGGGATAGACTATCACAATAGTCTTATCATGCGCCGGGAAGATGACAAGGTGTTGTGGAGACAAGTCATGATAATAGTTCATTCTCTTCTTTATTGAATCTTGCATATGATAGGTTAAGACAATAGTCCTCTCCTGTTGGGGAGTAACGAGACTCTAACTAGGGATGGATTACTACAATAATCCTGTCATAATAATGAGTGATGGTGCCTATCAACAAATAGGACTCACATGGGGATTAAAAATAACTCTTTGTGGGGAAGAGTCTCGTGCCAGTAAGACTACCTATCAGGAGGTAGGACTCTTCTGAGGAATGCTCTATTGGAAATACAATCCTACGGGGATAGAGGTAAAACTCTCGGGGATAATGATAACAATCATACTGCGTCCATCATCAAATGGAATCCACTACTAAAGAGTAGTCATTACAATGACTCTATAAGATGCCTGTAATACGATAGTACTTACTGTAGGAGATGATATCCACTAGGACTTTTCTGGGGAATGAAAAGAATTCTCCATTGAGGATGAAGGAAGACCTTCTAGGTGACGTGACAATAATCACGTTGGGTGGTGATAACAATCACGCTATTGTGGGGACTGTAGAAACCATTACTCTATGGGGATGATTACAATCGTGCCGAGAATATAAGTTATAACAATAACCTATAGACAAGATGAGTGACAACAATCACTATGGTAGGCAGTGGTCATGGCAATGACCGATACAGATACATATCAAGAGATAGGGCTTACTCTTGCAGGGGATATGCGAACACATTCGCTCCGAGGGGAATGAGTTATAACAATAACCCTTATGGTCGCCAACCTTCTAGGGATGGGTTATCACAACAACCCATATGTGGATGCCAATCTGTTGGGGATAGGTTATGAAAATAACCTATATAGATGCCTATTGGAATAAGGATTTTGGAATTATAATAATGATTTTATGTGCCTATTAACTAGGGCTATAGATAAGTCTTGTACGAAGTGACCTTCACATATGATTGAACCTCTTGCTTCCTCTAGGGATTGTTTACGAGAGGAGTTATTCTGATCGTCAACTTATCTTTCTTGGGCCTAACAAAGTGTCCTTCTCAACTGGATTAAAACCGTTGACTCCGTGGGGATTTAACATTCACGGAGTTTTCCACAGAGTTTTTCTTTTGGCCTTGCGAAGGGTCGATCCTTCACAGCTGGGTGAAATTGTCGACCCTTTGGAGAGTTAAGGGAATGGTTTAACATAAACTTTTTCCCATTAGATTTACAAAGTGTTCTTCATAACCTAGTTGACACATTAACTAGTTGTTTTATCACTCTATAAGGTGGAGAGCTTTAACAAAAGTTGTTCGGGGAACAAACTATTCTTAATTCTATCTCAAACAAGGTTTGAAGGAAGAAGAAACACTGGTCTTACTTATGTAATAGGGTGACTTGGATTCGAAATGTGTTCGGGGCTAAGACACGAGTATTCTTGTGTTGAAAGGGATTGTCTTGTTTCTGAAAGATCTCAAGCTCCTTATTCTCCTATGTTAAGATATGGATGATAAATTCGATCTCGTGCAGACAATTATCCAAGATATTAACTTGCAGGGAAGGTGACCATGAGAATCATGTTCAGTTATATTTTTGGTTGCTTTTGTCATGGGCCGCAATTCTTCGAAAGTTCGATTATTCCGTGTATCATCACAGAGAGAGTTTTAACTTTCCGGTTGGGGAAATTTTCTCTTATTTTTGTTTTTAACTACCGGGGTATATCTGGTGGAATCGATACGTTTTTCTCTTACGATAGACATCGGGACAGCCACCCGAATGAGCATAAACGATGATTTCAACACCTCAACCTACACGGGAGTGTTTTTTTTTATCCTTATGGGTATCGGGAAAACGAAACGTTCAACTCTTGCCATAGTCATCGGGACAACTGCCCGAGTGAGTATGAACGATGACTTTATCCCGATCTGCAGGGGATTTTTGTATATATATATATTTTTTTAGCCTTGAGTCTAGTTCTCTCTGTTCTCTTATACAAAGGGGAATGAGACGTCCTTTCTCAAATTGCGACATTGGCTTGGCTTTTGGGGGTTTATTCCATTTCTTTTTTAAAAGTCTTCCCTTGAGGGTTGGTTTTCTGGATAATTGTATAACACGAAAACAAGTTTATTAAGGATATCCATCAATAGGAGTTTTCTGAAAACTCAGGGTTTCGATTCGGGAGATCAATCGTAGTTTGGTTAAAGGAAATGCCCTTGACTTTCGCCCTTACTTGTTTCCTAAAATCCTTATCACCAATTGGTGGGTATAACCAGGGTTCCCACTGTCTTAAGACCATGTGGGGATAGAACAAGAAATAGTTCATTTATTTTGAGTTCGAGCATCTTGAGCTTTCTCAGCTTCTTGAGCTTACTGAGCTCATTGAGCTTGTTGAGACCGGACATGTACAAATGCTTCCTATGTATCTTCCATTTGTTCTTGATATATTCTTTTATTTTCTTTGGAAGAATCAGGTCTCACGTAGTTCTCCCATTGTTAATGATGACATAGTTGTACAAAACTAGAGGTCGACTAGTCCACCTGAAGTTGAGGACTAGTTAGGGATTTCCAACGTAGTAATACAATACTAGAGGTTGATTAGTCCACTCTTAGTTGGGGACTAACTGTTGGGAAAATTCCTAACAAGACTAGAGCTTCAATTAGTCAATTCCTAGTTGGGGACTAACTTTGGGGAATTATAATATGGTCCTACAAGACTAGTGGTTAGATTAGTCCTTTAGAGGCTGAGGACTAATCCTTAAGGATGTTGACATAGTCGTACAAGACTAGAGGTCAATTAGTCCACTCTTAGTTGGGGACTAACTGATGGGAGTTATGGAATAGACGTACACCATTGGAGGTTGGTTGGTCCAAGAGGACTTAATCCTGGTAAGGCTGGATCGGGAACCGTCGTGATCCTTCTAATGCTAGATCAGAGTCGTTGTAATCCTGCTAAAGCTAGATTAGAGTCGTGGTAATCCTGTTAAGGCTGGATTGGGAGCCGTGGTAATTTTTCTAAGTCTAGATTAGAGTTGTGGTAATCATGCTAAGGCTAGATTAAAGCCATGGTAATCCTGCTAAGGCTAGATTAGAGCCATGGTAATCCTGCTAAGTCTAGATTAGAGCCGTGATCACAAAATGATATTAGACACAATATCGTTTTAGGGCGTCTAGATTGCTTGGAGCAATAAATTCTTCGCCTTCAACTGTCGAAAGGTGAACCGCACGTCTAGAGAAGATTTTCTTGATGAGGAAGGGACCTTCCCATCGTGGTCAGAACTTGCCCCTATGGTCTAACAGTTCACGGTTTACTTTGAGCACCAGGTCACCTTCTTTTAGGCTTCTAGGTTTGACCTTGCTATTAAAGGTATCAGCCATTCGTTTATGGTAAGCCTGGGTTTTGCATAACACATCTAACATATGGTCTTCTATTAACGTCAACTGGTCATATCTGGCCTTTACCCAATCTTCTTCAACAACATGAGATTCCAACAGGACACTTAGTGTGGGGATTTCAATCTTGATGGGTTGTACGACGTCTATACCATAGACTAGAGAATATGGAGTCTCGTCTGTCGATGCTTGAGTAGTCGTACGATATACCCATAAGGCAAATGACAGCTTTTCATGACAATCCTTATATGTGTTGGTCATCCTCTTGATGATCCTGATCACACTCTTGTTTACCGCTTCGATTGTGCCATTGGTTTAGGGTCGATAGGGTGAAGATTTGTGATGTTCGATCTTGAATTCTTTGAGAAGGGATAAAACCTTTCCTTGGAAGTGTCTTCCATTATCCGAGATAATAACATGAGGTATTCCGTACCTAGCTATGATGTTAACACAGATGAATTTCACTACCTGAGTAGACTTGAGGATCTTATAAGACGATACCTCGACCCATTTAGAGAAATAGTCGATGGCTATGAGTATGAACTCACGTCCATTGGAAGCACGGGGATAGATTTTCCCAATGACATCAATGCCCCATGTCGAAAAGGGCCATGGTGATGTCATGTAGTATATCAAAGATGTTGGAGTATGCTTTAGATTAGCATAAATTTGGCATTAGTGACAACTTTTCACATAGCTGACACATTATTGCTAGATGTTTTGCCAATAATATCTGAGGCGGAGTATTTTCTTGGCAAGGGCAAGTCCATTCATGTGTGGACCACACACACCTGCGTGTACTTCTTCTATAATCCTTTGTGCCTCGGGACCGGAGGAGGCAAGTGTGATAAGATTTAGAAGGTTACCTAGCTATGAGTTATTCTGTCTAGGAGGTAGACACTGCCCTCCAAGAGTGCAAGGTTTTCACCAAAATTGATGAGTCTGAGGAGGTAGACACTGCCCTTAAGGTGCACTTCGCGTCCTACGCAACGCATTGACAAAACTTTGTGTCCCACGCAAGGTGCACTTTGCGCCCCTCGCCCCTCACATACTACACTTGATATAACATTGTTTTTGGAATAATATAACATTGTTTTTGGAATATCAATATACATTTAAATAAACACATCTAATACATTTAGAATATGTCTAAATAAAAGCAAACAAACAAACAGTTAGATAAATATATCATCAATCATCTTGTGTGATTCACTCATCATATAATTAAACCCAAATCACATAATTCCTTAAACTAAAAATCACATAATGCCAAAAGAATTGATCATTAAACTACAAAGCCATTCTTGTTGATGCATCATTTCCAATTGATTAAAACACCTCTTTTTTATTCATGCCAAAGGTTGTGCACTAAATTGTGAAGGTTGTGTACTAGATTATTTTGCAATAGATGGTGCAGGCATCATTGTTGAGCATGTTGCCCTGTTATGGCATAGACCACCGCATGAGTTGCACAGTCTCTATTCTTTACGAGGCTCTCCTTGTGATGGCCTACGCTTTGTTATTTTCCGTCCTTTCTTAATCTTGACAGGGGGTTTTAGACACACTCGTTCCTTGATATTTTCTGGAATATCCTAAGAACCTTCATTGTAAACTGGATAACATATCTCCGCATATGTATTGCACCACGCTTCAATTAAGTAAAATCTGAAAAGTGTGATTTAAGTCATAAATTCAATCTTAGAATTAAACAACTAACTACATTGTGATTTAAGTAAATTCTCTAATCTTGAGCAACACTCATAGGGAACAGATTTCCGGGAACGGACAATAGCCAAGGCATGTGTACAAGGAAGACCGGATACATCAAATACCCTACAAGTACATGTTCGAGCTTGGGAGTCAACATGAAAAAATCATATTCACCGTCATGCACATGGAACTGGAATCGGTTAAGCGGATTAATATTGTAGAATATGACCTTCTTAGCTTGGTCACGTAAGAACTTTTCATAATATGGAGATAAACGTTATGTGTGATTGAAATTTTTTTATCTTCTTTGATGAAATCATACTTGTATTGTGAATCTTAAATAGTCAGTTAAGGTTGATATATAATATTTTCTAGCATCCCTGCTCTGACTATTAAAGCTCTCGACGTAACTGTCTGTCATTTGATTGTATCGCGAACCGGGAAAAAAGCACGACTCCATCTCTCAAGTCCTATTTGTTTCAGATAGGCAACAATCCGAGGGTCCTTAGTCTTGATCTATCAAAATGCTGATGGAATTGTGACATATGTATGCGCGAGAGGCCAGATCAAACTCAAGGTGACAGTTATCGATTTAAAATTTGGTCATAATATTCATTTTCATGTGGTATGTGCATGCACCGTGATGTGCTTCTGGAAAAAACCGAAGACAAGACATTGACAATACTTGGATATTTATCGGATACGAAGACGAGATCCGGGAGTGATCCAATTGTCACTCTTAGTTGTTGCATGAAACATGTCCAAGAGTTATTATTCTCCAAATCAACGACGCCAAAAGCAGCGGGATATAGTTGTTAATTCGCAACCAATAGTTGACCTCTAACCTTGTGCTTAAGAAAGCTAGAATCAACGCACAATACAGGACGACAACAACTTCTGAAACCCCTAATTGAGACGCCTAAGAACATGAACATATACCTGAAGTGACCATGCTAATCCGTCTGAA
Organism: Impatiens glandulifera; assembly: GCF_907164915.1. Lineage (NCBI taxonomy): Eukaryota > Viridiplantae > Streptophyta > Magnoliopsida > Ericales > Balsaminaceae > Impatiens > Impatiens glandulifera. The sequence goes on along the minus strand of NW_025919525.1, from coordinate 136,761 downwards.
TGTCAGTTATGGTACATGGGTTATTCTTTGCCAACATGAACATGAACATGAACATTATTCTTTGCCAACGTTGTATCTAGAGTACAACACAATATTAGAGGATATTTGGCGCACTACCTGTCTTGTATAAATTGCTACACAAGGACAACGGACGAACTGCCTCTAGAAGTGATTTTTTCCCTTAATATACCATTGCTTAAGCTCCATCTCTGATTATCCAATATCTCTCAAGCTCAAGCACAGACTACTCACCGTGTGATTACTCTATAATTAGTATACTATCTTTTTTGTGTGAAATCTCAATGTTGTAAGTTGAATAGAGGGTGTTTTGTTTAATAGAGAGTTAGCTATAAGTTTAGAAGCAGGTGGTTGTTAAGTCCTGTAGTTTTTGACTGGGTTTGTGTAGTGTGTTCTATACAAATCAAAGCCTTTTAGTGAATATACGTCCGGTTGTGGAAGAAGGGGTGACGTAGGAGTTTTATCTCCGAACATCCATAAAACTCCATATGTTCTTTACTTTCTGCCATTTACATTCATCTGTCTAAAGCTTCAAATCCAACAAGCAGCATTGCACTTGAATTGAACTTGTTTAAGAGTCTGTAAAGATTTGCGAAGAATATAAACAGATCTTAATCCCTCACATGATTAATATCGAATTCAAGTGTGTAAGCTATAAACAATAGCCAGTCCATAGTCTCTATTGTCGACATTGATCCTAACAAGTGGTATTAGAGCCTCGTCTTCTATTCTCAAGCATCATAAGATCCGAAATCATGTTTATGGCTGCCACAAACAAGGTTCCTATGTTCTGTAAGGAAAACTACAACGGATGGAAAGTGAGAGTGCAAACTCATTTATCTACCATAAATGATGACATGTGGTTTGTCATCACCGATGGTCCGATAAAGATTGAGAAACCAAGATGTTAATGGACCAGTGAAAATAAAAGGAAGAACAACCTCGACAACATGGCAAAAGACATGCTCTACAAGACATTGGATGATAACATGTTCAACAAGATCATCACATGCTTCACTACCAAAGAAATTGGGAGAAGATGACTTAACTGTGTGAGGGCAATGAGCAAACCAAAGAAAACAAACTCATGGTTGCCACACATCAGTTCGATAATTTCAAGATGCATCCTAGAGAGACGATGACTGAGTTCAATGAGAGATTCAGTAAAATCATCACTACTCTATCCACTTTGGGCAAGACTTACAGCAATAGAGAGGTTGCAATCAAGGTCATGCGTGCTCTGCCTAGAGAGTGAGATATTAAGACTATGGTGATGAGGGAGTCTAAAGACCTCAACAAGATAAAGCTATATGACTTGCCGATCTGAAGGCCTATGAGTTTGAGATAAACTCTAGGAACAAATATGAGCATTCCACATCTATCATCTCTACCAAGGCGTTGGTACTATTGAGGAGCCACATGTTTCCACTGTTGTGAAGATTGTTGACGAGTAGATCAGCAGCGATGCCATGGCTCTCATAGTGAAGAAATTCGGCTAATTCATGAAGAAGAGCAATCATAACTCAAGGCCTTTAAATAATAACAATGATGATAAGAGTAACTATAAGGCTAACTTGAATGTTTTAACTGTGATAAACTAGGACACTTCAAGGTAGAATGGAGTGAAGCCAAAGCGTGATGACAAGAGAAGAATGACAAGAAGGACAAGAAAGAGTTAAAGGCTCTCATGGCTGTTGATAGTAAAGCCAAGTGGGCTCAAAGCGACTCAGATGATTCATCATCCAACGACAACGATGATGAAGAAGTTACATGCTTCATGACAAAAGAAGAATCTGAGGTATTTGACTTCTCCTCTGAAAAGTTTATAAGAGATGAATTAATTGTTGCACTTAATGACATGGTCATTGAGTACAAGAAGTTGTTAGACTCTTGTAATGAAATAAGATTGAAATATGAAACTGATAACTCTTTTTCATCTTAAACTTCTGAACCAAAAGATTTTGAAAACAAAATGGTTGAGCTCTCATCTAAGAATGAGAAGCTCAAGAAAAATGTTCAAACACTGTTTTCTAAAAACCAACGTTTGAAATATATGGTAAGTTCCTCGACGAGGTTTGGAGATGCAATCAGACAACAAATAAGTGTGTTATGGCCTGCCGGATGCAAATTCGGTTTAGGATTTGACAATGCCAACCCAGATCAGTCGTCAAAGAAGTTAAACCCGGAGAAAGACAAGCTTAAGACTATAAGCTTTGTTAAAGGTAGTTTAACTGATAAAGGAACTGATCCAAACTATGAGGACTTATCCTTAAAGGATGAGATAATTTATGTTAAGTCAACTAAGAACTGGCTTAAACCCAAAAGGGAACATCCAGCAAGTCTGGAAAACCAAAACCTGATAGGAAGTCAATGAGTTTTAGACAAAAACATCCTCTAAGGTTAACGGATCAGCTGCTAGCAGGAAGACATCTACTAAGCCTAAATTATACGCACTGATCACAACACAATATGGGAAATCTATCAAAACAAATCAAATATGGATTCCTAAGGGACTGATTGACCGATGACCCAAGTGAATGTGGGTACCAAAAAGCTGTAAATATGTATTTTTATAGGTACAACAGATAAACTACTTGGAGGAATCGGTATGGTATCTTTACATTGGTTGTTCCAAACACATGACTAGATATAGACGGCTACTAACCGAAGTGACGAATTTCACAGGGCCTAAGATCACTTTTGGTGACAACAACAAGGGTAAGACCATGGGTAAGAGTAAGATTATACATGGTAACCTCACCATCAACGACATGTTACTTGTTGAAAATCTGTGTTATAACCTAATTAGTATAAACCAATTATATGATAATGGATTTACTATTAAATTTTCAAACGCATGCATGTCTAGTTAAGGATCAGCAGGGTAACACCCTACTGACCGGAAGTAGAGTATGAAACTCTTACAAATGAGCTGGAAAAGTAAGATATCTAATCTTGTATGTATGATAACCAAAATTGATCAAAACTAGCTATGGCATAAAAGATTAAATCATCTTAAATTTAAAACCATTAACAACATTTTTTACATGATTTAGTTTTTGGTTTATCTAATTTGAAGTTTTCAAAGGACAAGGTCTATCCTGCTTGCCATTTGGGAAAATAGGTCAGATCAACTTTCAAGAGTAAGGGGAAATCTCAGCCCAACCGATGCCCGAAACTATTGCACATGGACATATTCGGTCCAATTCTAGTAAAAAGCTTGGGAGGAATGAGATTCACCCTAGTCATAATTGATGATTTTTCAAGATTTACTTGGGTTGTATTTATAATCTAAGGATCAAGTGACTGAGAACTTAATTAAGATCCTTAGAATACGTCAAAACGAAAAATCTTTAAGCATCATCAAGATTAGAACTGATCGGGGAACCGAGTTCACCAACAGACACCTATCTTCTTACCTCGAGGAGTTTGGTATTAGACACGAGTTGTCTAGTACCATAACTCTACAACAAAATGGTGTTGCTGAGAGGAGAGTCAGAACATTGAAGGAAACATCGAGATCCATGATAGCCGACTCAATTGTTTCTCAGAAGCTATGGGCAGAAGCCATAAACACAACTTGTTATACACAAAACTGGTCAATGATGAATCTGTTGAAAATAATTCTGTCGAATTTATTGAAATTGCTAACCGATTAAAAGCGATAAGTCTTGAATCTGAAAGTGATGATGAAGCTCCGGTCAACAGGATACATTCGTCTGATCAGATGGCTGATCCAGTTGATAATCAATTAGACGTACAAACTACAAGTCAGTAGATGGTTAACAGTTCGGACGTCGCGGGGCCGTCTGATCAGACGTATGATCCTTTAGGACCAAACTTCAAATGGAACAGAAATCATCCACCTGAATTGATAATTAGTAATCCTAACGCTCCTCTTATGACTAGACGCCAATTACTAGATGAAATGGTAAACTCTGCTTTTATTTCTCAAATTGAGTCAAAGAAGATAAATGAATCACCTCTTATTCCATATTGGATCAATGCAATACAAGAGGAGTTGAATCAATTTGAAAGAAATAAAGTGTGGCATCTGACTCCAAGGCCGATTGATCAATCGGTTATTGGAACTAGATGGGTTTTTCAAAACAATCTAAGTGAAGATGGCTTGGTTGTGAGAAACAAAGCCCGATTAGTTACTCAAGGCTATAGACAGGAGGAGGGTATTGACTTTGAGGAGTCATTCGCCCATATTGCTAGACTTGAAGCAATCAGAATCTTCCTAGCTTATACATCTTTCAAAAAATGTAATGTTTTTCAAATGGATTCTAAAAGTGCATTTTTAAACGGAACTTTAAATGAGGATGTATATGTTGAACAACCGCCTAGATTTCAAGATCACTCCCTGCCAAATCATGTTTTTAAACTTGACAAAGCTTTATATGGTCATAAACAAGCTCTTAGAGCTTGATATGACACTTTAACTAAGTTTTTATTTGATCATGATTTTGTAATTGGAACAGTAGACAAAACTCTGTTCAGATTTATTAAAGATTCTCATATTTTTCGTGTTCAAGTATATGTTAATGATATCATATTTGGGTCAACTAACCACAAACTATATGAGAAATTTGCTAAGTTGATGCAGAACAAATTGGAAATGAATATTGTAGATACCCCATTTTTACACGCTAGATACCTAATAAAAAGACCCGGTCCGAAATAATACTAATGTTTGTTTATTGAATCGGGAAAACAAAAATAGAAACACCTCTTGGAAAACCGACTTTGAAAAACTTAAAAGGCGATGATTCGAGTGACAAGTTGCAAAAGTACTTAAGTCTTAGGTCCCCTCATACTTTCAGAATAACCGATGCAAGAAATCATGAATTTCAAGTATAATATTGTTATTGGAGAAAACGTGTCAAAGAGTTATTTCAGAGCCCTTTTATGAGTTGAATTGCCATTTTTGTCCTTAATTCAATTCCTAGAACCCGTGAAATGTTCATGTTGTACGTTTTGAAAAATCTCGGATTTTGAGTGTAATATTTCTGTTTGCATATTTGTGCAGAAAACGCTTATAAAGGGGAAAGCGAGAAAATGGGCCAACCTAAGTCAACTTGAGTCAACCCGCCAACCAACGAGTCAACCCGGGTCAACAAGGGACCGAACATGTGACAATTGGAAACGGGGAAGAGTTGACTAGTCTTCTAAAAGAGGTAAAATCGGATCATTTGGAAAATGTGTTATTTGAAAAGGATTATTTGAAAAAAAAACCCCAAGAATCCTTAAGTTTGAAGTCCCCATTGAGCTTCCATTGGAACCCTAGACTTCATGAATTTATCTCGGTTTCAATATTTGATGAAATTCGATGATCTTGGATGTTGTGAAAATAGAAATGAGTCCTCTTTCATATGGTGTAGCCCAATCTCCCGTTGGTGCCCTCTACCTAGACGAAATTCGGTCATGAGTGGAAGGTGCTCCTGAAAGATTTAAATCAAACACCCTTTCACTTAAAAAATCGTAACTTGAGCTGTATATCAAAGTTGGGATGGAATGCTATCTCACTTATATTTCCAATGGAACCGTCCCTGAAGCGTAATTCGACCTTTAAGGCCCTCTATCGATCTTTATAAGGGAGGCAATACTACCGACTCAAATCCTAGGAGCTAATTGAAGTTATTCCACACTTCTAAGCATCATAATTTTTGAACCAATGATCCATATTAAGTGTGTGAACTACCATTGTAAATCTCTTTGAATTATATTTCCAATGATATCAAGTATCCCTCCCAGTTCGTTTCAGAGCTCGGTCCAAGTCGCCCGCTTTGAAGCTGGTACATGAACCAAGAGGATAAATAGCTGAAGACTTTGAAAACTCATAACTTGTCTAGGAAGGTCCATTTGGGTTGATTCAAAAAAGAGATTCACGGTAATGGTGTCCCGAATCTACCATAAAAATTTCGCGATTTTTGAAGCAAAAACGAGGCCAGGGTGATTTATTTGGGATGATGGTGCAAGGGGATAAAAGGAAGTCGGGAATAAAGGGGAAGTAAAAAAGATTTTTTTTATTCCCAAGCGTGCCCTGATTTTAGGATGTATTTCCAATTTAACCCTTGAAGTTAAAAGGGGCAGTTTTTCAGTCGAAAAAAAAGGAGGAGATCAGTCAATTCAGTTTAGAGTAGTTTCAGACTTCTGGAGATTGATCGGATAAAAAAAGAGAAAATGAGAGTAAACTCCATTAGAGGAGGGAGAGAGAACTCGATTTCATCTAAGAAAAGATTCGATTCTCTTTTCAGTCAAGAAAAGAGGACAACATCAAATCTTGTTACCTGTGATTCCGCTGCAGCTACACGACAAAGGACAAGCGAACGATTCAACCACGGACGTACTGTGATTCCTGGCCTCACTTGTCGCGTGGAATTGAAAGAGCATTTCAACAACATTTGAGGAAGAACATTGCATTGGAGCAGAAAATCGAAAAAGGCAGAAACAGTCTTTGATTCATTCATCTTCTTCATTTCTTGTAATCTTCCTACTGATTCAGGTAATCTTCTTACAATGTGATTCTTGAATACTTGATTGAAGGCATCAGTTATGAACACTGATGCCGATTGCTATTTGAGTTTTGCTTGATTGTTGTTGTAAATATTTTATGTTCACGCCTTCGATCTGCATTGCTGTATGTTTGATTCAACCTAGATGGTAGTCGTTTGAGATTAAGATTGGTTTATGTTATCGATTAGATTATGAGTCTTTTGCCTTGATGTTAAAGTTTCAATCTGATTGAAACTGTGAATATTATTTTGGCTGAAACGAGGAAAACATAGCAGGGATTTTACTTCAGTTCTTCTTTCGGATAAGCGTCTAAGCATGATCTGACTCACAGATGGACTCCTGGTGTATAGATGAACTCACGAAGATCCAACGGGCTGTCGCGGCTTACCTGTTGGAAAATTGGGAGCAGGGCGAATAACAATAGCAAGTTCCAGCCAAAGCTCTGTCGAATTCGTCTGATCTGCTATATGTGTTGTTGGATTCGTTTAGGCTGAAAATACGAACCACGGCGAGGAGAGAGCTTTGGAGAGCAAAGGAACAGTTGCGGCATCTTCTTCTTCGAGCGAAAATCGGCCATCGGAGCAACTCGCAAGAAATCATCTCCGCCGGAAAAGTCATCGGAAGGAAGGCTGACGACTTCACTTTTCTTTTTCTTTTAATTTGATTCCTCCAACTTCTCCTGAAGTTGCAAAGAGGCCCCTAGGCCTCTTTTATTTTTTTAAATATGCATAACAACTTTAATTTCGAATTAAATATTTAATTCGAAATTAAAGTAGTCCTTGAACTCTTTTCTTTCTTTAAATTGGCCCACGGGCTTTGTTTTCCTTTTATTTCGATTTAAAACTCTAAAAATCAAAAATAAAATAAACTGTAAGGTTCTGTTTGTTTCCTAGTTTTCACCAACAACCTTAAAATGAAGATTCAAACGTCCAAACCACTTTCAAATTTTCTCAAATTTTCCCAATAATTCAAAAATATTATTTAATTCAAAAATAAAATTTTCCCGGAATTTTTAGGGCCCATTTGAAAAATGTCTATTTTCATAGTGTCATGTTAGTAGTTCTACAACTGCAAAAATTCCAAACTTGATTCCTATGAGCTTTTAAAAATATTCCTGATTATCATATGAAGTTTTGGGAACTTTGAGAATTATTTTCTGAAAATGACTCATTTTAAAGTGTTGTATTTAGAGTTTTCTTAACTCTAAGAGTTTCAAAAGGGGAAACACTCAAAACCTTGAGTTAATCCATTCTCTTCTCTCCTTTGAGCGAAAGAATAAAATTTTAATCCTCCAATCGAATTGTTATTCTCCTCATCTATCCTTATTTGATCCTTCTCGGGAATTCTGATTCTCACTTTTTTTTTTAGAATGTTGCTCTATACCTTGCAATGCTTTTCAATGTTTTTTATTGCTTTTCAATGTTTTATCTTCGTCAAACACCTCATGAATAGGACTAGCCCCTTGCAAAATGATTAAGATTTTCTCACATAAGCAAACGGGTCCTGAACTCAGAACAAAAACGTAACAATCCTTCAAACATAAACTGCCAATTACTTAAGAGTAGAGACTATCTATGATAGGATCGGCGTAATCAATAGAAACGGGGGTCTGGCTAATGATAATGGCTTCGGATAGACGATTTGATAGAAATCCTGTTAGGGATTTAAATCACTTGCTATTCTTCACAAACCCTTGCAAACTCTTGAACGATTCAAGTGCGAAAATGTTTGCTCAAGTTTGAAGCTAAGAACCAAAAAAGGAGAAGATGACAGAAAGAAAAATAACACATCAGTTTGTTCATGGATGTTCGGAGCAAACTCTCCTACGTCACCCCTTCTTCCAACCACCGGAAGGATTCACTATACGTTTCTTTAGAATCAAATATAGTTGAAGGCTAGCTCACTATTGAACAGAACAGACTATGTTCAACTTACAGTATATTGAATAATATCACTCAGCTAGACAATACTTTGATTCAAACTCTCTCTTGATAAACACACAGTAAAGCAAGAAAGCAGCTCTTTTGAATATCAGCTTGTATGTTCGCGTATGATTCTCTGAGTGTCGATGGATCGATTATTCATCTGTTGTCCTTGAGATTCTTTAAATAGAGAGCAGGTCCCAACGGTCGAATCTTCCATAATGACACGTGGCAAACTTCCATTGGAACGCCTCCATAGTACACAACAGACTCTGAGCACCAGGATCGTGGTCGTGCCAATCTGGTAGTGCGTCAAATATTCTTCTAGGATATTCCTGCAAGAAACAAGTAGTGGGAAGAATATTTGCTTACATGGCATTAGTTAATTGGTTGTAACTGGCTGTCGTACTGATCTTCACTAGAAATTGGAGCAGGAGTAACTTACAACTAGTTCATTGTGGGTAGACGGATGCTAGTCTCAAGCAATTGCTTAAGCATGGCATTAGACATTTTTCACTTAGACTGACTAGTCTAATGAAATTAGATGCCCACGTCTAATAGCAGGATCCATTACACCACCTGGTCTAATGGGATTAGACGACACGTCTAATTACGGTTCCCTTCAGACTAATCTGGAGAATTAGACTGCACGTCTAATTCTCATCTATTAGACTACACGTCTAACTACACTTCCCTTCAGACTAATTTGAAGGAGTTAGACTGCACGTCTAACTCTAATCTGTTAGACTACACGTCTAACTACGTATGTTAGACTGCACGTTTAAGTACGTCTGTCAGACTGCACGTCTAACTACGTCTGCTAAACTGCACGTCTAACTACGTCTTCTAGACTGCAAGTCTAACTACGCCTGTTAGACTGCACGTCTAACTACGACTGTTAGACTGCACGTCTAACTACGCTTGTTAGACTACACGTCTAACTACTCCTGTTAGACTACACGTCTAACTGAATGCATCTAACGGCCAATCAGTCTAATGAACCTTATTCAGACTTAGATGTTTTCGATACACCTGCACTAAAAACGATTAGACGGCTTAGATTAAGTTTTAACCCAACATATCATCAAAATTCCATTAGTCAAAATACTTTGACGCTTAGTCAAAATAATTTGACCCAACAATTTCCCCCTTTTTGATGATGATGTTAAAACTTTGCATAGATAACAAAATGCACATCCATCATATAAAAGAAAGAGTTAAACTTGTTCACCAATCTTACAGAAACACTTTCCAAAAACCAATATTCATAAACCAAATTTAATGAACCAAGTTCATAAACTAACAGAGGATAGTTTAAGGAAAAGAGATTATTGTTCTTCCCTTTTTATGAGTGGGTCGATTGGGAAGCGAGATCCTTCATAGCTGAGTTCTTCACATGTTAGAAGGTTTTGAAAAGGAGGAAGAGAACGTCCACCACGATCACTTCCACCACTTCGGCCACCACAATCGCCACTGCGACCTCCGCCTCTTTTGATTGGCCTATTGTTATCATCACCGGTTGGCTTTCACTTTGATTTAGTGCCTGTCGAAACACCACCACCTCTTCTATTGCTATTGTCCTCGCCTTGAGTAATAAGATATTTCTCTTTTTCGGCAGTAGCCTTAGCATCTTCTTCAGCCTGAACCTTCCTTGCAAAGGAATCAGCCTGTTCTAATCTCTCAGCATCAGCTCTTCTCATTTTACCTTGAATCTCAACCATCTAATCTCGAATCAAGCTAATTCCATCCATAACCTCATTATGAAGTTCAACCTTAAATTCCCTATCATAATCATTCAACTCGGTCTGCCGTTTGAAGAAGTTCTTTTCAAATTTGGTGTATGACTTGTTGGCGATATGAACCTCGTACGTGTTCTTCTTTAGTGTCTGCTTCATCTCATTGTGGGTTTTAAGAAGATCAGCGAATTCCTTCTTGTTTTCTTTCTGAGTCTTCATAATCTTCACCATATTGGATTCCATTACAACCATATTCTTCTGAAGAGTTGCCATCAATGTTGTCATGGACTTCATAAGCTTTGTACCATCAACATAAGATCCTTCATTAGATGAAATCTCTTGAGAATCTACTGGAGCGGTCTGAATGGAACTGATGTGGGTGTGCACTTACATGGACTGCTTGGGTCCATCCTTCTCTGAATCACTTTCAGATTTTTCTTCTTCTTTACCTTCCAAAGTGTCTTCACATATCTTGTGAACCTTTTTGGACACATCTCCTGAAAGATTGGGAAGGTTGATAATATCGTCATGAATATTTGCAGTAGTGATCAAAGGAGTTGGTCGAGGAGAATCTTCAGAACTTTTTGAAGATGAATCATTGTTGTCTTGTTCCCCCTTAGCGGAAGAACTCTTCTCAAATTCCTTTTCTTTTGAGGGTTCCCCCTTATGGTTCCTCCTTTTCTAGAGAAGCCTCTACCTCGATAATAGGGGACTCCAAAACTTCTTTTTCTCTAGTAACAAGAGCTTGAATAGGCTCTTCAACAACTTCTTCTTCGATAGTTGGTTTGGTTTGAACGGATTCCACAATTTGCTCAATTCTGGGTTGAGCCATTAGACGTTTTTCCTTTGCTGAATAACTTCCAAGTTTTATAAGAAGAGCAGCAACTTGCTCATCTTTATCAACATCACGATCATCGGAAAGATCCATAAGTTCATCTTCATCTGAGGAACTTCCAAATGGACTATCCCCTGAGCAATTTGCTCTATGAACGTACCTGGTAACTATAGAAATGTAATCTTCCATAATCTCGTCCAATCTTTTCAAAGCTTTCTCCTCTGCCTTAATACTCTTCTCGAGAGGGTTGAGATTGGCTCTTCTGGCTTGAAGAATTGGAAAGAGAGCTCTTCCTCTCAAATTTGCTTCAACTAGCTCTTTTCTCTTAAGAGCTTCATAAACTTATGATGTTTTAGCCCATTTTAGGACTCTCTTTTCATTGCTGACTAGCTTCAACCATTGATTGCTTATGTCTTTACCCTTGATGACCTCATCATACTTAATAGACATTCTGTTCAAGACCCAAGTATCAAAGATCTCGATCTTTTCAGCAGCAATTGCCTTGGCCTGATCCATCATAAGGTTGACAATGCAGGTTGCTTCAAAAACATCCTCATTAGGATAGGATGTGACATATTTCCCTTTTCCAATAACCTCAACAGGCTTTGGAGCGGGCCTTGGTTCCCCAATTGTGATTCCAGTAGTCTGTCTGGTGGAATGTATAATTTTGTGAGTAGACAAGGGTTTAGCAAAGAGTCCTGGCGAGGGTTCTACCAGAACAAGCTTTCCAGTCACTAAGGACTCTGTTGGGACAGGATTGGGAACATGTGGCTCTACGAATTGAATAGAGAGGACTTTTTCAATTGCATCACTAGTAGCAAGGGTAAGAACTGCACCTTACTCTAGTTCAAGAGACATTGTAGCATTAGAAACTACAAGATCGGGTTGATGGACAGGAGACGGAGCCCTGTCAAGATTTTCAGAATTTGGACCAACTGGCTCAACAGTTGGCCCGGCAACAGATTCCTCAACAGGAATAAAAGCAGACTTATCTTGTTCCAACTCAGGAACATTGAATTTAGGCACTTCGGCCTGAGATTGAGAAGGGGTTACCATTGATGAAGCTTTTACAGACTTAGACACCCTGGGCGCCTTTGATTTATCTCCTCTTGAAACCGAGGACTTGGAGGGCTTTCTTAACTGACTCACAATTAGAGACATGGAAGTCATGGGAATGGCAGAAAGTTCGACTGGACCTTGCCTAACTCTGGAATCGAATATTCCAGAGTCCTTCTTCGAGGAACTCTTAAGACTATTAGAACTAGCCTCTTATTCATTGACAGTCTTTGATCTTTTGGCTCATGTCGACAAGATAGAAGTTGTCGGGTGTTTGGAACGAGTAACAGACATTCCTCCTGTCTATTGGCTTGATGCTTCCGAGATCGATTCTTTGTTGTTCTTCATTCGGACGAGGGTGTTAGCAACTGTGAAGACATTGTACACCCGGGTGGAGTTGATCGGCTTAGAATCCCCCATGGGGACCCCTAAATGTTCTAGCAGACGACTCAATTGAGCAGTAAAGTTTATACTTTCTTTGTTCTCTTGGTTGATCGCAAAGCATAGATTCTGGTACAAAGTTGAGGCCTAGTTGACCTGAATCCCTTTGGTAATAACCAACATATAGTCAAAACGGTCTTGACTATACAGATGGAAAGAACCTACCTTCCCTTGAAGCGCTTTAGCCACCACGTCATTCAACAAAATAAACTGGGGTTTGAGAGCCTTCTTACTCCCATTAAGTCGAATCTCCGAACCGTCGGCTGAGAAAACCGTCTTCATTTCTTCCGTGACTTCCGATGGAAGATTCAAGTTAAAAGTGTTCCCCTCCGACGGAAGTTCGAAGAAGTCCGCATAGGATGCTTCGTTGAAAGAGACTTCGGTATCATTCACTGTTTCCGTAATAGAATCGCCGACCATTGTCGCCGATTTGAAGAACTCCCTGACTTCTTTTTCGTGGAAAATGAACGGCCCACCATGGTATTTTATAGACCGGAATATTCAATGGATCGGAACATATCGACCACCTCTTGCTGATCGAATGTGTAGACGGAGGGAAAATCGACCCGCAGAGTACAATGACCGAGTGTGATTCTCTTGTTTCCCATCTTTGAAAGAATACAACAGACACTCAAAGAACAAGGGTTTCTTAGAACGAAGATCAAAGAAATCTAGGGTTCTTAAGAGATTTTAAGAGAGAAGAAACTTTTTCAATCTCATGCAGAATGTCCTTATATGGACTATTAGGAGTCGCATAGGATAACCGTCATATTTCCTAAGGGTAGGGCCCATCAATTAATATTAGACGTCCTTTTCAAAGAGTCATCATTTTATTGAGGGTATATTAGTCATTCTATCTTAACTTGAAAGACACGTGTCTTCATGTTATTCGGAGATGACTGTGTTTATGTTTGAGCGGAAAAATTAGATATCACATCACGTGGGACAGCTGTCCTTGATCGGTCTAATACACACGTAGTTTGACGTTTTTCTTACACCTACAACTATGAAATCTAAACGTCTATTAGATGCATGGGTTTATTAGACACAAGCATCTAATCAAGTGTCTTATAAACGTCTAACGTCTATTAGACGTCGACGTCTAATTACGCATGAACAACACGTATTAGACGTGTGTTTGGTTAGACATGAGCATCCAATTTCTCTTGTCTTAAAAACGTCTAACGTCTATTAGACGTATACGTCTAACCGCGCAGGTTTTTAATCAAGACACACAGACTTAGATGCATAGAGTGTGAGTAAAAATATGTCTAAGTACATGCTTTTTCTCTTAGACGATCTCGTCTAATAGATCGATTAAGGCCTTTTGTCTGAGTGTATCTTTATTTCCAAAATAAATTTTCCTTCTCATTTTGTGCATGTACAAAATGAACAAATGTTTTGAGGTCCTTAAGACCAAAAATATTTTTAAGAGATAAAAGACTTAGTCCTCTGGAATGGCAAAGACCATTGTTGATCTCCAAAAATGTATACTCAAAAGAGTATGCTCCATACTTCCTTCCTACAACTCTCCTGTATCACCTACACAAGAAAATATTTACAAACATTGGTACCCACATTCAATTGGGTCCTCGATCAATCAGTCCCTTAGGAATCCATATTTGAGATATTCTGATGGATTTCCCATTTTGTGTTGTGATTAATGCGTATGATTTTAACTTAGCAGACGTCTTCCTGCTAGCCATTGATTCCTTAGCTTTTGAAGATGATTTTCTTTTAAAACTCCTTGACTTTGAGTCAGGTTTTAGATTTCCAGAATTGCTGGCTGCTTTTAACTAATTTTCAGCCAGCTAACAGTCGGCGGGACATAAGTTATTTTATTCTTCAAAGCTACCTCTTCATGAATGAGATCAGATTCAATATTAGTTAAACTCCCTTTAATAAAGCTTATTGGCTTAAGCTTGTTAGTTGATGAGTTTGACTTTTTGCAGAACTGGTTTGGGTCATTGCCATCAAATCCCAAACCGGATCTAGATCCAGCAGGTTTTAACAGACTAATCTGATATTTGACAGCTTCTTTAGACCTTGTCCAAGCACTAACAACATAGTTTAACCTTTTGTTTTCAGAAGAGAGTGTAATGATCTGTTCCTTGAGCATCTCATTCTCGGATGAGATCTCTACTACTTTCTTTTCAAAAACATTTGATTCTTGAGTTTTAGATAAAATAGGTTGAAACACTTTGGGTGACGATTTTGTTTCATTTAGGGATTCTTCTAGCTTTCTGTACTCTATGATCATGTCATCTAGTGCAGCTACCAGTTGTTCCCTTGAAAACTTTTCAGAAGAGATGTCAAATACCTCAGTTTCCTGAGTCTCTTCTTCTTCTCTTTTCATGAAGCAGGCAACCTCGTATTTATCACTATCACTAGATGAGAAGTAAGAATCACAGTGGTTTCGTCTGTCCTTCCCGTCTCCTGCCATAAGAGCCTTCTGCTCCTTTTCATTGTCATTTTTCTTCTCTTCACGCTTAGGCTTCCAACATTCCGATTGGTAATGACCTAAAATGCCACAGTTATAACATTTAACATTAGCTTTGGATTTCTTGTTATCATTAGAATTTGAAGAGCTTGAGTTAGAATTGCTCTTCTTCATGAAGTCGCCAAACTTCTTCACGAAGAGAGACATAGCACCGTTGCTCAGTTGTTAAGTCGCTGTCTTCACATCAGGAGCAACTGATGGCTCTTTAGCAGTCACCAACGCTTTGGCAATGATAATGGATGTGGATTGATCTTCTTCAATCCTAGAGTTCAACTCGAACTCGTAGGCCTTGAGATCAGCGAACAAATCGAAGAGCGAAATCTTGTTGAGGTCTTTAGATTCCCTCATGGTCATCGTCTTTATATCCCATTCCCTTTGAAGAGCACGCATGACCTTAATAGCAAGCTCCCTGTTGCTATAGGTCTTGCCAAGAATAGATAGAGTGAAGACAATTTGACTAAACCTTGTGTCAAACTCGTTCATCGTTTCTCCGGGACGCATTTTGAAACTGTCGAACTGTTGAGTGGCAACCATAATCTTGTTTTTCTTGGTTTGCTCATTTCCCTCACATAGTTGAGTTAGTCTGTCCTAGATCTCCTTAGCAGTATCACACTCAATGATGTAGTTGAACATACTATCATTAAGAGATCTGTACAGAACGTCTAATGCCATGTTGTTGAGGTTGTTCTTCCTCTTGTCTTCACTGGTCCATTCTGATTTCTCCTTATCGATCTTGCTGGGACCATCTGTGATAATGCTTCACATGTCGTCATGAAGAGAAGAGAGATGAGCACGAACTCTCTTCTTCCACACGATGTAATTTTCTCTATAGAATGTGGGGATTGCGGTAGCACTGACATCTTTGGTTATGGTCGATATTCTTAGTAAAAACTTGAGAATAGAAATAGAGCTCTGATACCAATTGATAGGATCAGCGTAATCAATAGAGACGGGGGTGCAATTACATCTATGAGAAACTAGTGGTTACTAACACTGGTATCTCAAGTAAACCTTGGTTTGAGCCCATCTAATCTTATATCTAAAAGGGGGAATATCCTTCCCACTTTCAGAAGAAAGAACGTCGTTCTCTCCGTCAGTTTGCCACTAGCTATGTGGTTGTGGCAGGAAGTCTCTATCGACGATCCTTTGATGGACAAAATATGTTTTGCGTAGATCAGGCAGAATCTACCACCTTCATGGAAGAAGTCCATGATGGAAATTGTGATTCCCATATGAACGACATGGCCCTTGCTAAGAAAATTATTTGGCTAGGCTACTTTTGGCAAAACTTAGAACATGATTGCATTGCGTTCGTCAAAAATTGTCACCAGTGTGAAATTTATGCTAATCTAAAGCATACTTTGTTTCTCTCCTCTATAAAATGACTTCTCCATGGCCATTTTCCACATGGGGAATTGATATCATCGGAAAAATCCACCCCCACGCGTCCAACGATCATGAATTCATCTTGGTCGCTATTGACTATTTCACCAAGTGGGTTGAGGCTTCTTCGTTCAAAATCCTCAAATCCTCCCATGTGGAAAAATTCATTCGCAGTAATATCATTAGTCGATACTGGGTTCCCCATTCGATGATTTCTGATAAAAGGCGACACTTTCGAGGTAGTGTGCTCGAGCTTTTGAGAGAATTCAAAATTGAGCATCACAAGTTGTCACCATATTGACCGCAAACCAAAGAGGCGGTCGAGGCTTCTAACAAGAACGTAATCTCAATCTTGAAGAAAAGCACACGGACATATAGGGATTGGCATGAGAAGTTTTCCTATGCTCCGTGGGGTTACTGAATCACCGCTCGGACTTCTACAAGCAAAACTCCTTATTCGTTGGTTTATGGCATGGAGGCAGTTCAACCCATTGAGTTGGAGTTGCCTACTCTTAGGGTTCTTTTGGAGAGCCACGTCATCGAGGAAGATTGGTTAAAGTCCATATACGATCAGTTATCACTCATGGAGGATTGGAGGTTAGACGCCCTATGCAAGACACAAGATTATCAACAACGCATGGCAAGGGCGTTCAACAAGAAGGTCAAGACTAGGCACCTTATCATAGGAGTCCTTGTTCTTAGAAAGACCCGAGAGCTGCAGGATCCTAGAGGAAAATTCCAACCGCCATGGGAGGGACCTTTCATCATCAAATAGATCTTTTCGGGTGGAATTGTTTCATCATCAAATACGATGTCTGAAGTGGAGAAATCAACGACATGTGTTTGATTTGATACTAAAAAAAACAAAAAAACAAAAACAAAAACAAAAACAAAAAAGGGTCTTCTCATTCCATGTCGTTTCTTGATTGTCAAAGATGTTCCCAAATGAGGTGAATACTTAAGCCCATTTGTTTTCTACAAGGGGCATTTTTTGGAAAATGCATATCATGAGTTCAACATCCTTTTTCTATATTTGCATATAGACGTGCATTTCATAACATTGTCTTCGAATCCCTAGTTTCCATATTAGGGGAATTTTTGCAAATGCATTTAAATAAAACAAAAATATATATATATTTCAACGTGATTGCTAAGGTCGAGTTTCTAAAAAAATTATGTTGAGGACCTATTAGCAAGCACGTTGAGGGAATTTCTTCTATTTTCCTTTCAATCCATTGCACTCAGCATTGAAAGAAGAACCATTGAACTACCTTTGAACCTGATTCCCCATCCTCGGGGATAGGTAGGAAATCTATCAAATAGGTTCGGTCAAAATAATTTAAAACATTTTTATCCTTAGCGTGAAGAAGACAACGATCTCTTTTGTCATGAACCAACAAGGACATTATGAAATGAGTAAGTGTTAAGACTAATTCTTAATCGAGGACTGTTTCCAAAAGCGATTTTGAAGTCTTTCTAAAAGACTCGCGTGGGGAAGTTTTGTATGTCAACTGCCTTCAAAGATACCTTGCGATTGTTGAAAAAACTTTTTTTCAAACCCTTTGAGACACAGCAGAATCTGAACTTAACCTGAAAGTTGAGTGGATTTGGAGAATTGTCTAGCTTCGCCAAAAGAGACGTGTTCAAAAGAAAAAAAATCAATAAACAAAGTATTCATCAAAAGGTTGAGACCTTGAAATCACCGCTGAGCAATCCCGCTAGGCGTATCGATTCGGTCAGAAATATCGATGATACTAAAAAAAATCAGTGAGCATAGTATCCATCAAAAGGTTGAGACTTTGAAATCACCGTCGGGCAACCTTGTTAGGCGTATCGATTCAGTCAGATATACCGATAGTACTAAAAAAGATCAATGATCAAAGTATTCATCAAAAGGTTGAGATTTTGAAATCACCGTTAGGCGATCTCGTCGGGCGTATCGATTCGGTCAGATATACCAATGGTACTAAAAAAATCAATGATCAAAATATTCATCAAAAAGTTGAGACTTTGAAATTACCGCTAGGCGATCTCGCCGAGCGTATCGATTCGGTCAGATATACCGATTATACTAAAAAAATTTGTAAGGGAAGCAGATGAAACTCTGAAACACTTGGCTCAAGGTGGTTCTAAAAATTGAATACTAAAGCCCTACCTCGAGCCCAAAATTTGGTAACTTGATGACTAGTTCACAAAAAAACGCTTGTACAAAATGTGGAGTTTTATTAGTTAGATTTTTCTACGTTGAGAGGAAAGGAAAGAAGTCGGATTTCGTCTTGGCTGAGACAGTCCAAAACTTTTCGCAAGTCTTATTCGCTGAAAATGTTTCGGTCTAGAGCTAACCATGCGACATAGAGATCGAAGTCTTCTGTCATTTCTTGTGCATCATTTTAATAAAATTCCCTAGTCTCCACTAAGGGCATTTTTTAGCATGCATTCACGATTTCAAGCCCTGTGTAGATTGCTTCATTGTATCTGCATCACGGGGATAAAATATTGTAGTCTTCACTATGGGATTTTTTAGCATGCATTCACGTTTTCAAGTCCTGTATAGATTGCTTCATTGTATCTGCATCACGGAGATAAAATATCCTAGTCTTCACTAAGGGCATTTTAAAAAAAACATGCATTTACATTTTGAAAGCCCTTTGCAAGCTGCTTCATTGTATGTGCATCACAAAAGTAAAATACCCTAGTCTTCACTAGGGGTATTTTTTTTTTAAAAAAAGATGCATTTATATTTTCAAGCCCCGTGCTAATTGCTTCATTATCTTTCACATCATGTTATCAGAATACTCTAATCTTTGCTAGAGCCATTTTCAAATTTCCATGCTAATCCTAATCTTCCGGTTTAGGTGTTTAATTTGTAATCCTTGGTTTAGAACCTAGTCTCTGTGATTTAGGTGTTCTAATTTCTTCACTCGAGAAACCCCCACTTCGATTGTTCTTACAGTCATGAGATGTTGTTCTCTTTATCATTGTCCGTGAATACCATCCTTTAGGGTGTTCACGCATTGTTCTTTTTATCGGTTGTCGTGAATACCATCCTTTAGATGTTCACACGCTGCTCTCTTTACCATTGTCCGTGAAGTCCATCCTTTGGGTGTTCACGCGTTGTTCTCTTTATCTATGGCCGCGAATACCATCGTTTAGGTGTTCACGCGTTGTTTTCCCTAAGACTCTATCTTCCTGCATTTGAGAAGACCCCTGTTTCGATTTTCTCTGGCAGTCGGAGAGGCGATTGTTTTCTCTACCTTTGGTCACCGTGAACACCATCATCCGGTTGTTCACACGAGAAATTTGTTCTTTAAGGTACATGCTACTTCAATCCCTCGGGGATTGTAGTACGAGGTTCCTTCATTGGAGAAGACCCCTATTTCGATTTGCTTTGGCAGTTGGAGAGGCGATTGTTTTCTCTACCTTTGGTCGTCGTGAACACCTTTATAGAGTTGTTCACATGAGAAATTTGTTCTTTAAGGTACATGCTACTTCAATCCCTCGGGGATTATAGTACGAGGTTCCTTCATTAGAGAAGACCCCTACTTTGATTGTTTTCTTCACTTCCATTCATTAGAGAAACCCCCTACTCCGATCTGCTCTTGCAGTCGGGGAGACGATTGTTTTCTTCATTTCCATTCATTGGAGAAAATCCCTACTCCGATCTGCTCTTGGAGTCGGGGAGACGATTGTTTTCTTCACTTCCATTCATTAAAGAAAACCCCTACTCCGATCTGCTCTTCCAGTCGAGGAGGCGATTGTTTTCTTCATTTCTATTCATTGGAGAAAACCCCTACTCCGATCTACTCTTGCAGTCGGGGATGCGATTGTTTTCTTCACTTACATTCATTGGAGAAAACTCATTCTCCGATTTGCTCTTGTAGTCGAGGAGACGATTGTTTTCTTCATTTCCATTCATTGGAGAAAACCCCTGCTCCGATCTGATTTTACAGTCGCGGAGACAATTATTTTCTTCATTTCCATTCATTGGAGAAAACCCCTGCTCCGATCTGCTCTTGCAGTTGGGGAGGCGATTGTTTTCTTCATCTCCATTCATTGGAGATAACCTCTGCTCCGATCTGTTCTTGCAGTCGGGGAGGCGATTGTTTTCTTCATCAACATTCATTGGAGAAGACCCCTGCTTCGGTCTGCTCTTCCAATCGGGGAGGGGGTTGTTTAATTCACTTCCATCCATTGGAGAATACCCCTGCTCCGATCTACTCTTGCAGTTAGGGAGGCGATTGTTTTCTTCATTTTCATTCATTGGAGAAAACCCCTTCTCCGATCTGCTCTTGTAGTCGGGGAGGCGATTGTTTTTTTTCATT
The DNA here is from genome assembly GCF_907164915.1 of Impatiens glandulifera. Classification (NCBI taxonomy): domain Eukaryota; kingdom Viridiplantae; phylum Streptophyta; class Magnoliopsida; order Ericales; family Balsaminaceae; genus Impatiens; species Impatiens glandulifera. Next base: position 116,029 of record NW_025919525.1, on the reverse strand, counting down.
TCCATTCCTTGGAGAAAACCCCTACTACGATTTGCCCTTGTAGTCGGGGTGACGATTGTTTTCTTCATTTCCTTCATTAAAGAAAACCCCTATTCCGATTTGCACTTGCAGTCGGGTAGGCAATTGTTTTCTTCATTTTCATTCATTGGAGAAAACCCTGCTCCGATCTGCCCTCGCAGTCGGGGAGGCGATTGTTTTCTTCACTTCCATCAATTGGAGAAAATCCTTGCTCCGATTTGCTCTTGTAGTCGGGGAGGCAATTGTTTTTTTACTTCCATCCATTGGAGAAAACCCATGCTCCGATCTGCTCTTGCAGTCGGGGAGGCAATTGTTTTCTTCACTTCCATCCATTGGAGAAACCTTGCTCCGATCTGCCCTTGCAGTCGGGGAGGCGATTGTTTTCTTCACTTACATCCATTGGAGAAACCCCTGCTCCGATCTGCTCCTGCAGTCGGGGAGACGATTATTTTCTTCATCTTCATTCATTGGAGAAAATCCTGCTTCGATTTGCTCTTACAGTCGGGAGGCGATTATTTTCTCTATCTCTAATCGTTGTGAGTACTATCGTTTCGGTGTTCACGCGAGGAAAAAAATTCTTATGAATGCTTGAAGCCACGAGGATCCTCCACGGGTTGTGGCATATTGTCTTCTTCATCGAGACTATCTTGGCCTCGATGATTTCAATCCTTTGAAGACAAAGGATTGTGTTGCTTTGTTGAAGAGTACCCTCGGATGGGTATATGGTTCTAGAAGGTTTCAACAAACGACTATTTTGTCGATCGGTTAACTTAGAAGATTACGCTCTAAGTCGTAGGGTTCCTTGATAAGGACATACGACGAAGACTTGTTTACTGATTCTTAAACTGACGGCTTACGGGCCTTATCATTATGTTTCCCTTATTTTGTAGGTTATTGCTCGTGAAATTTCACTTGATGAGAATTCACACGAGATCGGCTGTGAAAAGATGGCTCATGACAAGATGCCTTCTTCCCCGAATCCTTATGTAAGCTTTGATACGACACTTGTTCTAATGTCTGGTTTTCTCTTATAGGTACACCATGAGGATCATTGCACGGTTCAAGCCTCCGGTTTCTTCAAATGTGTAAGGGCTAAACGAGAAAAATCAATGAAGGACATTCATTGTCATGTTGTATCTTTCTTTTCTCTATCATTCATTCAGCTCGGGTAAAAAAATTGTGGTGCCTATTGTTCAGGCTTGGACACACATTTTATGAAAACAAGAGATTTTTCTCCAAACTCTGTCCAAGAGGGCATTCTGTAGACACCCCATTTTTACACCCTAGATACCTAATAAAAAGACCCGGTCCGAAATAATACTCATGTTTGTTTATTGAACCGGGAAAACAGAAATAGAAACACCTCTTGAAAAACCGACTTTAAAAAACTTGAAAGGCAATGAATCCAGTGAAAAGTTGCAAAAATACTTAAGTCTCAAGTCCCCTCATACTTTCAGAATAATCGACGCGAGAAATCATGAATTTCATGTATAATATTGTTATTGGAGAAAACATGTCAAAGAGTTATTTCAGAGCCCTTTTATGAGTTGAATCACCGTTTTTTCCCTAATTCAATTCCCTGAACCCGTGAAATATTCATGTTGTACGTTTTGAAAAATCTCAGAATTTGAGTGTAATATTACTTTTTGCAAATTTGTGTAGAAGACGCTCATAAAGGGGAAAGCGAGAAAACGGGCCAACCCAAGTCAACCCGCCAACCAACGAGTCAACCCAGGTCAACAAGGGACCGAACATGTGACAAGTGGAAACGGGAAAGAGTTGACTAGTCTTTTAAAAGAGAGAAAATCGGATCATTTGGAAAATGAGTTATTTGAAAAGGATTATTTGAAAAAAACCCAAGAATCCTTAAGTTTGAAGTCCCCATTAAGCTTCCATTGGAACCCTAGACTTCATGAATTTATCTCGGCTTAATTATTGGATGAAATTCGATGATATTGGATGTTTTGAAAATAGAAATGAGTCATCTTTCATATGGTGTAGCCCAATCTCCCGTTGGTGCCCTCTACCTAGACGAAATTCGGTCATGATTGGAAGGTGCTCCTGAAAGGTTTAAATCAAACACCCTTTCACTTAAAAAATTGTAACTTGAGCTGTGATTGATGGTTTTGGGTAATCAAAGTTGGGTTAAAAAGCTAACTTACCTATATTTCAAATGGAACCATCCCCTAAGCGTAATTCGACCTTTAAGGCCCTTTATCGATCTGTAAAAGGGAAGCAATACTACTAACTCAAATCCTGGGAGCTAATTGAAGCTATTCCACATTTCTAAGCATCATAACTTTTGAACCAATAATCCATATTAAGTGTGTGAACTACCATTATAAATCTATTTGAATTAGCTTTCCAATGATATCAAGTTGTCCTCCCAGTTCGTCTTAGAGCTCAGTCCAAGTCTCCCTCTGTGAAGCTGGTACATGAACCGAGAGGATAAATAGTTGAAGACTTTGAAAACTCGTAACTTGGGCTAAAGGTCTGTTTGGGTTGATTCGAAAAAGAGATTCACGGTAATGGGGTCCCGGATCTACCATAAAAATTTCGCAAATTTTAAAGCTAAAACAAGGCCAAGGTGATTTATTTAGGATGATGGTGCAAGTGGATAAAAAGAAATCGGGAATAAAGGGGAAGTAAAAAAGTTTTTTTTTATTCCCAAGCGTGCCCTTGATTTTAGGGTCTATTTCCAATTTAACCCTTTAAGTTAAAAAGGGCAGTTTTTCAGTTGAAAAAAAGGAGGAGATCAGTCAATTCAGTTTAGAGCAGTTTCAGATTTCTAGAGATTGATTGGATAAAAAAAGTGAAATTGAGAGTTAACTCCATTAGAGGAGGGAGAGAGAACTCGATTTCATATAACAAAAGATTTGATTCTCTTTTCAGTCAAGAAAAGAGGACAACATCAAATCCTGCTACCTGTGATTCTGCTGCAGCTACACGACGAAGGACAAGCGAACGATTCAACCACGGACGTACTGTGATTCCTGGCCTCTCTTGTCGCGTGGAATTGAAGGAGTATTTCAACAACATTTGAGGAAGAACATTCCATTGGAGCAGAAAATCAAAAAAGCAGAAACAGTCTTCGATTCATTCGTCTTCTTCATTTCTTGTAATCTTCTTATTGATTCAGGTAATCTTCTTACAATGTGGTTCTTGATACTTGATTGGAGGCATCAGTTATGAACACTAATGCCGATTGCTATTTGAGTTTTGCTTGATTGTTGCTGTAATTATTTTTTGTTCACGCCTTCGATCTGCATTGTTGTATGTTTGATTCAACCTAGCTGGTAGTCGTTTGAGATTAGGATTGGTTTAGGTTATCGATTAGATTATGAGTCTTTTGTCCTTATGTCACAGTTTCAATCTGATTGAAAATGTGAATATCATTTTGGTTGAAACGAGGAACACATAGAAGGGATTTTACTTCATTTCTTCATTTGTATAAGCGTCTAAGCACGATCTGACTCGCGGATGGACTCCTGGTGTATAGATGAACTCACGAAGATCCAACGGGATGTTGTGGCTTACTTGGTGGCGAATTGGGAGTAGAGCGAAGAACATCAGCAAGTTCCAGCCAAAGTTTTGTCGATTTCGGTCGATCTGCTTTATGTGTTGTTGGATTCGTTCAGGCTGAAAAGACGAACCACGAAGAGGAGAGAGCTTCGGCGAGCAAAGGAACAATTGCAGCATCTTCTTCTTCGAGCAAAAATCGGCCATCGGAGCAACTCGCCGGAAATCATCTATGCCGGAAAAGTCATCGGAAGGAATGCCGATGACTTCACTTTTCTTTTTCTTTTAATTCGATTCCTCCAACTTCTCCTAAAGTTGCAAAGAGGCCCCTGGGCCTCTTTTATTTTTTAAATATGTCTAACAACTTTAATTTTGAATTAATTATTTAATTCTAAATTAAAGTAGTCCTTGAACTCTTTCCTTCTTTAAAGCTTTGTTTTCCTTTTATTTCGATTTAAAACATTAAAAATCAAAAATAAAATAAACTCTAAGGTCCTGTCTGTTTCCCAGTTTTCACAAACAACCTTAAAATGAGGATTCAAACGTCCAAACTACTTTCAAATTTTCTTGAATATTCTCAAGAATTCAAAAATATTATTTTCTTCAAAAATAAAGTTTTCCCGAATTTTTAGGGCCCGTTTGAAAAATGGCTATCTTCGTAGTGACATGTCGGTAGTTCTACAACTTCGAAAAATTCCAAAATCGATTCCTATGAGCTTTTAAAAATATTTTTGATTATCATATGAAGCTTTGGGAACTTTGGGAATTATTTTCTGAAAATGACTCATTTTAAAGTGTTGTATTCAAAGTTTTCTTAACTCTGAGAATTTAAAAGGGGAAACACTCAGGACATTGAGTTAATCCATTCTCTTTTCTCCTTTGAACGAAATAATTAAATTATAATCCTTCAATCGAATTGTTATTCTCCTCATTTATCCTCATTTGATCCTTCTCGGGAATCCTGATTCTCGCTTTTCTTTGAGAATGTTGTTTTATGCCTTGCAATGCTTTTCAATGCTTTTTAGTGCTTTTCAATGTTTTTTTTCAATACTTTATCTTCATCAAGCACCTCATGAATAGGACTAGCCCCTTGTAAAATGATTAAGATTTTCTCACACAATCAAAAGGGTTATGAACTCACATAACAATCCTTTAAACATCAACTGGCCAATTACTTAGGAGTAGAGACTGTCTGTAAAGATAAGCGTATATAACATAGCGCCGTAGGCCCTTTCCTAATACGTAACCAAACACTAAACTCTTAAAATGAATCTCTAATTTTCTTTTCTTTAGTTTCTTTGGGAAGTAAACTAAAGTGGCGACTCTCAAGTCAATTAGATCGATACATTCGTGCGTGTATCGATTTAAAAACTATACGGGCGAATTCAAAAGGGAGTGTATGCCAAATTAAAAAGGGCATATGCCAGAAAGGAAGCGAAACGAGAAAAAACACGTAAAAATATAATGGGAGAACTGAATTACTTCCTCGGTCTTCAAGTTTGTCAACTTGAAGATGACACAATTATCAACTAGGCAAAGTACACTAGAGAGTTGCTAAAGAAGTTTGGCATGGAGAACTGATCTGCAGCAACTCCAATAAATTTTTCAAGCAAGCTTGACAAAGATGAAGATGGCAAAAGTTTTGACATCACTGTTTATAGAGGTGTCATTGGTTCTCTACTCTACCTAACTGCTAGCCGGCCAAATATTTTGTTTGTCGTCGGCGTCTGTGAAAGATTTCAGGCTAACCCTAAACAATCTCATTATGTTACTTCAAAGTGTATTTTGAAGTATTTAAAGAGAACTCAAAATGTGGGACTATGGTATTTAAATGATTCCATTTTCAATTTAACTAGTTATTCTGATGTACACTATGTAGGGTGCAAGATCGATCGGAAGAGTACCAGTGGAACTTGTCAGTTCCTTGGTGATCATCAAATCTCTTGGTTCAACAAGAAGTAGACGTTCGTCACCACTTCTACAGTAGAGGTTGAATATCTTGCTGTAGGTAGTTGCTGCTCCCAGCTCTTGTGGGTTCAACAACAACTGAGGGACTATGGCATTGCGACAGAAGAGTCACCAATCTTCTACGACAACACCAGTGCTATAGTGATCACATTCAACCCGGTGTTGCACTCTCAGACGAAGCATATCGAAATTCGATACCATTTCATCTGAGAGCATGTTAGTTAGAAGCATATTCGTCTTGAATATGTCCCAACAAATCAGCAAGTGGCAGACGTGTTCACAAAGTCACTCCCCGAGACTAAGTTTTCTTTCTTTAGAAATATTTTCGGTCTTGTAGACCTCAATTGATTTATTTCTCAGTTAATCATGCACAAATTGAGGGGGGAAATTTGTTGATTAAGGTGGCTGGACAAACGTGTGTAGACGGATGTCTCAATCGGACTAATTTGATTAGTCATCTAAAGAAACCATGTACTTAGACGAGTTGTTGCCTAAGCAACTTGCAAATTAAGCTTTGTTAGACGTCTATTTTTAATATATACGTTTGAAGCATCTGTAGACGTGCGTAGTTAGACGTCGTCCGAATAGATGCATGTTATACGTCTGTAGACGAGCGTAGTTAGAGGTCGTACAAATAAGGCGTCTACCCAACTTAGACGCAAGAGATGCGGATAGTATAGACAACGTCTAACTATGTGTGTCTTTAGACGTCTCATCTTCGGACGAATGGGACAGCTGTCCATCGTCTCATGAGTTGTCCATGTACTTTTCCCGCCCATAAATTTAACAGTCATATTTCGAATAACTTGAAGACACGTGTCTCTCAATGTTACAAATATGACTAATATATTTAACGATTTATTTCTTTCCGTTTTAAATTAATGATGGATTTTATGATGGTTTTCTATTGACGTCTTTTCTTTTAAATGATGACTTTATTGAGAACAAAATTTTGAATTAAATGACGATTTACTTTTAATGATAACTTTTGTAGTTATGTGTCAGTCATACTCTATAAAGAGTAACAAGCATATCTGAAGAGATTCACTATCTTCTTTGTAAGTCTGAATACTTCTTCTCTCTCTCCAAAAATCTCTTGAGTTTCCGATCTGCGTGCAACCATAAGACTTCTCCCTCTTTCAAAATATAAAGCAAAGAAATGGCCTTTTTTACTCTTAACACTCTGTAAATAAACTTTGAGCCTGTCTCTTCTTCGATAATTCTAGAAATGGTTGAAATGTTTACATCTCTTGAAATTTTCGGCCTAATAAAGTTCCTCATAGGACTTGTCATCATTCATGAACCCGAGGTTCGTGAATTCTTTGAGTCTGCAAGAATAATAGGCGATAAGATTATCCTGACAACAATAAAAGGAGATGAAGTCTCATTCGGTGAAGAAACTTTCATTCTGTTTTTTTAGCTTCCTTCGGAGGGATTATCAGAGTTCCCCACCTCTCTAGATGATATCTTATCTGAGATGAAACTTGTTTTCTTAGATACCTCATTCCCTGTCAAAACTCACAGAAAGAAGTCTTCCTTAAAACCTGAGTTTTCCATTCTCAATGACATCATTTCTGAATCCCTCTTGGCTAAGACAACCACTAATGTCTATTCCAAAAAGATCTTTGAGATGATGGTGGTTATAACCATGGGAATAGCCATCAAGTGGTCAAAAATCATCTTCGATAACTTGGTGAAGATGATCTCTTCTCCAAGGAAGCCAACTAGGTATGCTTCTCCGCTAAGCATGCTGCTCGCCTATCTATGAGTTAATGTTGGACATGGGGTCCTCATTAAGTCTTCGAAATTTTTGGATAATCAAAGAGTTTATGACTTTGTCCTTAGAGTAGGAAGAGCAAAGGTCAAGAGAAGAAGTCTGATGCTCCAAAGGGCTCTAAAATCATATTAAGACTTTGTTCTTCTCGATGATGTCAAAAGGGGGGGAAATAATCGATCTGCAATCAAGGGAGAAGATCAGGCAAAAAGGGCTTTAATCTAGGGAAGAGAAGGATAGGAGTGTCCCATTTTGAGAAATTTTGTTTTTTTGTCTATTAATGGGAAACTTTGATTATATATGAAATCTAATTGACTGGAATATTTGCTAGTTTCCTGATCTTCTAACTAAGTTTTAACATCATCAAAAATGGGAAAATTGTTGAGTCAGGTCAAATTGATTAAAAATAAACTTAGGAAATAAGCTTATTTAAAACAACTCTATTTAATTGTGGGTTAACAATATTTTGATGATGTGCGAATTAATCAAAGTAAAACTTAGTTATGCACATGCAAAGCTGAAGAGCTTAATTAAATATCGCAAACGAATAAGACTAATCTGTGAAACTATTTTGTGTATGCACAAATCTAAAGGATTATGCTACTTTAGACGTGGTCTGAAGCAGGCGTTTATAGACATCTTGCTACTTCAGACGGAGTTTGGAGTACGCGAGTAGACGTCGTCTAACTCTTTTAGACGTGGTCTAAAGGAAAGCGCAGTTAGACGCGGTCTAACTCCTTTAGACGTGGTCTAAAGGAAAACGCAGTTAGACGCAGTTTAACTCCTTTAGACATTGTCTAAAGGAAAGCGTAATTAGACGTCGTCTAACTCATTCTTAGACGCGGTCTAAAACAAAGCGTAGTTAGACGCCGTCTAACTCCTTAGACGCGGTCTAAAGAAGAAGCATAATTAGATGCCGTCTAACTCCTTCTTAGACGTGGTCTAAAGAAGAAGCGTAGATAGACGTCGTCTAAAGAAAAAACGTAGTTAGACGTAGTTTAACTCCTTAGACGTGGTCTAAGGAGTGCGCGTAGTTAGACGTCGTATAACTCCTTCTTAGACGCGGTCTAAAGGAGAACGTTTGATGCCTTACTCTAGCAGCCGTCTAAAAGAAGCATCCGTCTAACTACGTACTCAGCCCATCTGCAATTATCGTTTTCAATAGTCTGACAAGCCAGTTGATCCGAACAAATGAAAGACTTCCACGTACACGTTTATCATTCAAATTGCCCACGTTGCATCTCTCTAGTACAACACAATATCAGAGGATATTTGGCGCACTACATGTCTTGTACAACCACGATCATAATGTAGAGTTTGTTGTACTCTCGTACTATTGGCAGCCGTCCAACGGACACATGTCACGTGTTCTAGAAGAAGATTCACCATTGGTGTACTTCAAGTATAAATTGCTACTCAAGGACAATAGACGAACTGTCTCTCGAAGTGATTTTTGCCCTTGATATACTATTTCTTAAGATCCATCTCTGATTATCCAATCTCTCTCAAGCCCAAGCACAAACTACTCATTGTCTCACTGTGTGATTACTCTATAATTAGTATATTGTCTTTTCTATGTGAAATCTCAGTGTTGTAACTCCTTTAGACGTGGTTTAAAGGAAAGCGCAGTTAGACGCGGTCTAAAGGAAAATGCAGTTAGAATATCGAATTGAAGTGTGTAAGTTGTTCACAATAGCCAGACCCCAGTCTCTATTATCAACATTAATCCTTACACTTATCCACTTTGAATTCAAATTGATTAGTCATCGCATGTCTATACAACCTCAATTGAAGTTCTTTTTTGTCCTAAAAAAACGTACACACTTCCAATCCGTTTTCAATGGTTAATTGAGTAGGTCTTTCAACCTCGATTGGTTCATATGAATTAAGCCACTCACTATGGTTGGATATTTTCCTCATATGGGAAGTGATTGGTTCCCGGGGTGCAATAGAAGAAGCGGCGACACTAGCAACCAATTCACTCAGACGCAAACTAGGGCCTTGTTCTCCTTCATCTGCATGGTTTACTAATATGTCATTTTGACTTTGGAAGATATCCTACTCAAATATAGGGAATTCATCAAGATCAGGAACTTCATCCTCTCTTGGTATTTTACTTTCTTGAGTTGGATGTGAAGGTAGTGACTTGTCTACTAAAGAGACACACAGAGGAGTGCAAAGTTTGGGGTGAATTCGAAATTTCTTTTACGTAGAACATCACATCCCTATCTATCCTGATAACAACAAGAGGAGCAATTGTCAAAACCATATTATACTTGACTTTTAACACTAAATCATATCTCAATTTGTCCGCACGAAAAGCATCATAAACAATGTCAATTAATTCGTCATATGTAGTATTTTTGGATATAGTCACACCCACACATGAACTTGAGACAAAAGAAGTAACATCAACATCAACTTTCTACTCTCCATCCTAGAGGACAAAATAACTAACAAATATTGTGATCTACAATTGATAAAAATTGACAAAAGTGATTGGAGTGGAAAATACAATGTGTTACAACTTTGCATCCCACGCAAGGTGAAATTTGTGTGGGACGCAAAGTTCAGTTTCTATGGGACGCAAATTGCGATTTGCGTGGGACGTAGATTGCACTTTGCGTGTTGACGAAAACTGAACTTTAGGTCTTTATATTTCAGCTAATACCAAACATATAATAGCAAATTGCAGTTTGTTTTTATCAAACGTATAATAGTTAATACCAAACATATAAAGAACATACACATTTCGATGGAGTCGCCTTGCTTGCTATCGTCGTGGTCTTGTGGTGCGGCGATGCTGCTGGAGTCGGGGCTCGCGGGGAAGCGTCCAACGACAGTCGGGGAGGGATAGGGAATAGTAGCATCGCCCGGGGGAGATGAGAGAAAGAAGAACTGAGAAATGGGGAAATGAGAGGGAAAGGGAAAGAAACGAATATAAAAAACTATTAAGGGAAAATGGTCATTTTTTAAAAAAAAAATGTTACTTTTGCAAATTCATTTTGGGGTGGGTTATTTTTTAAAATAAGACCCCTTTTCAGGGTCATTTGATCAAATTTTCCGTTATTACACTATATCTGATATAAGAGAGTACACAAATGGAAACTTAAAATTAAGTTTTTTAAATTAGACATTTGTTTGAACATGATTGCGATATAATTTTAGAAGCATGTATGAATTTTCCTCAATTTTTGGGGGTCGTATAACTCTTTTTAAACTATTGATCAAAAAATATAGGATGATGAATATAAATAAGCTTCTATTGACAAATGTGTAGTTTACAGAAATCAATGATTCAGAACATATAAAAAGATTATAACAGTTAGAATTATAAATTTACATAATTCATTAAATTTACTTACACAAGATAGAATTGAAGACATTTCTAAAACTCAATTAGTTTGAAATAAATAGGACAATGTATAAGACATGTAAGATGTGGTCCAACAATTTATCATTCGCATCACTGTAATATGGGTCAAAACATTAGGATAGAATGTTTAAAATGGTATTGCAGGTACACTCCATGTAGTACACACAAAGAAATATTATGATACAAGTATATGACATCTATGATAAATAGTTGCTGGAGCATAAATAAAATAGAAATGAGTTCCTTACAGATGGTTGCTCTTGTGGCTTTGGAGAATGGTCATTAGCCTTGGGTTCTGCTTCTCCCAGAATCACAGCTGGAAGAAAAGCTCTGATATAGAATAAAATAAGTGCTTAATGACTCAATATTGTAACTTAAAAACTAATTAGAAGAAAGCAACATGAGAAAATCATCATGCAACTCCTAGTTCAAGAAAAAGGCAATAAACATTAGGCATAACAATCTGATGGCACAAACCTAAGGACAGGCAAGCTTTCATAAAATGCTTTGGTGTCTTCATCATCCCAGATTGCTTCAAGAACTGAAGAATCTTTCCCAGAATTTGGTAATGATGATTCCCCCACAGTAGTAACCCTGGTTGTGTGGCCATCCTCTGGCATTACTGGAGGTTCCATGTCAAGAGCTTCTGCCAATCTGAAACAAACAATTTTTTGGGGTGGGGTAGAGAGTTAACAGTGTGAAAGCATCAGTAGTATACTTCTTTTAGATTGAAGAATCTCGTGAATCCATAAAGCACAGTTGGAAAGAATACAAGGGGAAGAACAAATGGATAACCAACAGGAAAGTGAAAGTGCACAGCCTGATTGGACTTTACTATTAAAAGAAGGCATGTTGACATTAGTTCGGAAACCCAATCAATGATCAAACAAATAAAGTAGCTTACAATATCGATTCTTCCAGAGAGATTTCTCATATTGTTATTAGCTGTAATCTAAATTAGGATTTAATCTAAAATCCTTTTACAAATTAATATTATTTTAATTAATTTTTAAAAAAAAGATGAAGCCTTGATTAATAAATTTTTAAGTACTTTATTAATGAATGTACAGTCCAAAACCATATTTTATTTTTAAAAATTACATTTCTTTTTTTTTAATAATTTATACATATTTTATCATATATAAAATAATCCAAAACAAACAACTAAGAACAAAGTTAGTAACAACTTCCAGAACAAACTTCTTAATAGAAAATAATTGTTTCTAACGAAAATGAAGGCTTCAACAGTCACAATAGTGGCAGGATAAAATATTTGTCAGGAGACAAAAAGAAAGGTAAGAAGAGGAATACTGGGTCAAAACAGAAAGTCGTAATCAGTTTAAAAGAGGAATACTTAATCAAATGTTGCACATATTCAGATTAAGAGGTCAATCATAACCTGGTTCCAAAGGATTCACCATGGACTATAAAATTAAATTGAAGTGTTGTGCATATGAAGAAAAGCATAACAACTAGTAGCCAATATCTTTTAGAAGTGGAACGCAATTTAATAACTTACGCTGATACACCTCGTTGCAGATGATCATAAGCTCGTCGCAACTTATCATACGTTGATGCATTTTCATCATTTAATTCACCTTTGGCATTTAGAATCTTGGCACTTTCTTGCTCCATTTGGCGAAGTGACTTGATGTCAAAGTGAAAGAAAAAATATAACATCAATAGCAGCAGTTTAATGGATATTTTATGTACGGAAGGTAGATGAGGTAAACATATTCGACAATTAATGGATCTGCATTGCATAAGAAGCATTTCTAATAGTACTCATTACTAGAACTAACATAGAAATCAATTAATAAAATTGATGCCTTACAGCGTGCTCTGACTGAAGAAGTTCTGCAGCAGAATGATGATGTGAATGAAATGCCTTCCTGAAAAATTTCTTCTGATCTGCTGTGATATTAAGGTCCTTGGAAAACTGAAATAACAGAATATGAACACAAGGAAAGAAATGAAACATGTGAATTTTGGGTACTACAAAGCTGTGAGCTAATAATTCACTAGAAAGAAATAATAAGTATGCAACTTAAGTTCAGTGGCTAAGTGTCCAGCCGCATTCGTAGTTGGAGGTTACTCAACTAAAAGACCCTCTCTGGCCCACTATATTAATAGCTGATAAAATTATGTAAGAAACAACAATGACATCTCCATCATTAAACCTTCAATCATTGATAAATTAGTCAAAATGCACTTTTACAGGAGACACCAAAAAGAGCTAGTTGTAATTATTTAAGTATGGGATGAGACATCAAACTGCTCACTTAAACAGACGAGTTAAGAAAAATTTTCAGTCACCTCATCAAGTACTTGTTGTCCTGACAGTGGAAGTCCAAGGAAGGTTCTCCCTTGTCGAGCAAAGCTGGCAAGAAGAGACAGATTCGTCTGTGTTGCCTCACGGTCCTTAAAATGCTCCATACTGGTAAGATCCTTGATGATATTAACAAAAATACTACAATCGTCTATTACTCTAACAAAGTACAGCTCCAGGAGGAGCTTTAATGTGTTACGCTTCTTCATCGCTCTTAAGTTCTTGTCTGCCTTCAAATCATCACTAGATTTTCCAGGAAAGAAGATTTTCAGCATGCACTGAACCAAACTTGGTGATAAATCCTTGAACCTTTGATGAAGCAGCGAACAAATCTACGAAAGGATAACAAACATTACCAAAGGGGGGGCACAAAAGATAATGTATGTGGAATTGAAAAATAGAAACACAAAACTGCTAAATCCATTCACATGTCTCGAGTTTCTACATCTCATGTGGTCCAACAAATCAAGGTCCGGGTAAAAAGTGTAAAGTGATCCACCTAACACTAGACATGTTGAATGGTAAGAGACATGTAAGATGAATAAAAACCCAACAAACTGAAAGAACTAGCTAGGACTGGTATGTGACTCAGCATGCCAGATGACTACAATAGCTTAGCACTTTCCCAGTCCATATGACCATATTATCTCTCTAAAATCCACTATAGAATCAGCTGCTTCGAGTTGAATTGTGTGGTCGAAGGGTATAAAACAGATGATAGTAAACTAGTCGTGTTTATTGATATTTTAAAAGGAATACACTGAGAAAAGGAAACAACATATATGTAGTAACATTTCTCGGCGGTACATTCGTGCAGCAGAGCATGGCTGAAAACCATAAAGAAAAATAACAAAATGCTTTATTGAATAATATGAGCATTCAGTTTATGGAGATATATTTAGAGAAATATAGGATGCAATTATCGAACAAGATAAAATGCTAACAAATTCAAATTGACTCAACCACTCTAAGATTTATTCTACATCTGAATGATTGAAAAACCCTAGGACCATAGGAACTTTTAATAGTTTGAGATCATGAATAATTGTTCAAAGGCAAGTTTTTTTCCAAAGAACCATGGGATTTAAAGATTATCTATAACAGAAATTTAGCATTTCAAACTTATATAAGCCAACACTGACCTTAAACAAAAAGGACAAAATGTTCTCCTACATTCACTAAAATATCTCTAAAGTAAAGCTATACACAGTAAGATTCTGTTTCATAAGAGAATGAGTTACTACAGCTGCAAACTACCATAACATACTTATTTATCTAATCACCTGAACAGCAGCTTGAATATCAGAAGACCGTAGCTTTGCCTCACTGATGGCTGTCACTGCTTCAGTAACAAATTTGCTCAAGTTGACATTTCCCAACTCATCCATCAAACTGTCTCGCTATTCTTCATTAATCTGCTTAAGTTTCTTAATAACTGCTGTATTGCGTTTTATGCTGGAATCTAATGTCGATGAAAAATGCTGTCTGTAATTAGTCAACACAACAACCACATCAATATGATATACTTTAGATTCTAAAAACACAATTAGCAGAAAACATTGAACAAATTACAGTAACTAAACTTCATAGATAGTTTCAAAATTTTCATTTGTTAGAGTAAAGAAGGTTCAAGTAGAAAAATTATAGTACGCTTTATTTTATTCAGTAAAATCAGAAAGATCCCATGCACCTATTACCAATGAGATAGGATGGAGAGATGTTAATGCCACTATTGGGAGGGTGAATAAAGAATAAGCATGAAGTAAAATAGTCATTGAAATCGTGAAAAGACCAAATCACATCTGCAAGAACACTACAACACCTGGAAAAAAACTTATCAAATACCATCTTCTTAAACACAATTATAGGCTAAAACTTGCAAGAAAGGCTACAAGAACACCTTCCAATATACCAACCAAGAGTAGCTCAAGGAAGTAAGAGTCTTTGGACATAAGAGGTTAAGATCTCAAGTTCGATTCACACTTAAACACCTTGATTGAAGTGGAGGAGCATTGACAGTGGTTTGTTGTGCTAGCCACCTTCAGGGAAAACTAAAATCTGGTCTAAAAAATCTTCCAATATAGTAATATTAACATCCATCCAAAATCTTCACTTTTGTTAGAGATTTGGGTCTTTGAGAAGTTACAGGTCATCATGGGGCTACTAACAAAAGAATAATTTTAGATGATGTTACAATGAGTGTATTAAATAGGGCCATTTGAGCCTTTCTCATATTGTTATTAGCTGTAATCTAATACTTGCTGAGTATGAAAAAATCTCATTTAAACACTTGTTTGACAAATATAAATTGGGATTTAATCTAAAATCCTTTTACAAATTAATATTATTTT
The DNA here is from genome assembly GCF_907164915.1 of Impatiens glandulifera. Taxonomy (NCBI): domain Eukaryota; kingdom Viridiplantae; phylum Streptophyta; class Magnoliopsida; order Ericales; family Balsaminaceae; genus Impatiens; species Impatiens glandulifera. The sequence continues at coordinate 100,694 of NW_025919525.1, read as the reverse complement.
AATTAATTTTTAAAAAAAAGGATGAAGCCTTGATTAATAAATTTTTAAGTACTTTATTAATGAATGTACAGTCCAAAACCATATTTTATTTTTAAAAATTACATTTCTTTTTAGTTAATAATTAATAAAAAATTTATCATATATAAAATAATCCAAAACAAACAACTTCCAGAACAAACTTCTTAATAGAAAATAATTGTTTCTAACGAAAATGAAGGCTTCAACAGTCACAATAGTGGCAGGACAAAATATTTGTCAGGAGACAAAAAGAAAGGTAAGAAGAGGAATACTGGGTCAAAACAGAAAGTCGTAATCAGTTTAAAAGAGGAATACTTAATAAAATGTTGCACATATTCAGATTAAGAGGTCAATCATAACCTGGTTCCAAGGGATTCACCATGGACTATAAAATTAAATTGAAGTGTTGTGCATATGAAGAAAAGCATAACAACTAGTAGCAAATATCTTTTAGAAGTGGAACGCAATTTAATAACTTACGCTGATACACCTCGATGCAGATGATCATAAGCTCGTCGCAACTTCTCATACGTTGATGCATTTTCATCATTTAATTCACCTTTGGCATTTAGAATCTTGGCACTTTCTTGCTCCATTTGGCGAAGTGACTTGATGTCAAAGTGAAAGAAAAAATATAACATCAATAGCAGCAGTTTAATGGATATTTTATGTACGGAAGGTAGATGAGGTAAACATATTCGACAATTAATGGATCTGTATTGCATAAGAAGCATTTCTAATAATACTCATTACTAGAACTAACATAGAAACCAATTAATAAAATTGATGCCTTACAGCGTGCGCTGACTGAAGAAGTTCTGCAGCGGAATCATGGTATGAATGAAATGCATTCCTGAAAAATTTCTTCTGATCTGCTGTGATATTAAGGTCCTTGGAAAACTGAAATAACAGAATATGAACAAAAGGAAAGAACTGAAACATGTGAATATAGGATACTACAAATAAAATGTCATTGAAATCGTGAAAAGACCAAATCACATCTTCAAGAACACTACAACACCTGGAAAAAACTTATCAAATACCATCTTCTTAAACACAATTCTAGGCTAAAACATGCAAGAAAGGCTACAAGAACACCTTCCAATATACCAACCCAGGGTAGCTCAAGGAAGTAAGAGTCTTTGGACTTAAGAGGTTAAGATCTCAAGTTCGATTCTCACTTAAACACCTTGATTTAAGTGGAGGAGCCATGACAGTGGTTTGCTGTGCTAGTAAAATCTGGTCTAAAAAATCTTCCAATGTAGTAATATTAACATCCATCCAAAATCTCCACTTTTGTTAGAGATTTGGGTCTTTGAGAAGTTACAGGTCATCATGGGGCTACTAACAAAAGAATAATTTTTGATGATGTTACAATGAGTGTATTAAATAGGGCCATTTGAGCCTTTATTGGAAGTTCAATGAACCATTTGAACTAATCAATAGTTCAGTGGTTCATTTGAGGCCTTTCGTGCAAGTTACTTAAATTCATAGCCATAAGCACTCCAAAGAAATGCCAATACCGTAGGACAACACAAAAATATGTAATTCATAATAACATTTTGAAATATCTAACCAGGTCTTTCAGGATTCAAGTTACTTTGCCGAAGAGCAATATTAGCCTCAACTAGTTTTTTTAATTCTTCATGACGAGCGGCTGTTTCCTGCTATTGAAAACAGAAGGAAAAAAATCTTGTGTAAAGAAAAAAATCCTCTAAAATTTAATAATGAAGAATATCACAACTACTTCTCAATCCACGAAAAGTAAGAGGAGCAAAAATGCATTGCAGAAAAGACTGCAATGTTTCTTAGTAGTATTATTGATTACTAAAAAGAAGCAGAACATCAATAATGTGTAAGAATTTCAGTATCAGTCTAAAAAGGGGACATAGATGTAAGATAACCCAAAGAAATATGTACACCCCCAGTACTAGATAAGTTTGAGCCTTGGAAAGACAACTAGAACTTAACTAAACTTAGTCATGCACAAACACCAGAAGTAGAAGTCTAGGTCCATCGAACTGTAGAGACTCATATTAGACTTAACAGTTCTGCGCATCTTTCTATATTATAGGAGAATGATATATGTGAAAGTAAATTACAATTTCATGATACCATCCAAGTGGTGCAAATTATTATGCATGATGTGCAAGTGGAGGATCTGAGAAAAAACAATGAAAAATGGCAAATAAAATTTCACCTGTTAATAGAGTCTTGTGTACTAAAATATAGAACATGGCAACGTAATTGGACATCAGTTGATAACAAACAACTAAGACATGTCCTAGAAACATTATTCATACACATATAAATCTACTGAACTTACTTCACCATCTTGCTTGGCATGATTCTCACTACCAGCACGACTTTCATCCTCAGTTTGATCCATTGCTAAATAATAGTCAGCTGTTACGGTTAGAATAACAAATTGAATCAATGATCAGCAAGTCTTTCTTTTTAAATAAAAAAATTGAAAATGCATATTTACCAAAATCTTCACGAACAAACTAGATGTATTCACAGTAGAAAAATTATATAAAGAGAAAAGACAAGGCTGGAACAGATGGTTAAAGTTAATTGATCAATTAGATCTCGGCTCACACATCCTGGCAGCCTCTGCAACATACCATCCAAGTTTGTCCCCTCTAGTCCCTTAAGTTTCTCCTTTTCATTTTCTATTTTTCTTTCAGCATCTTTGTCTTTTCCTTTCTCTTTTTCAGGATCCTTACACTTTTCCTTTTCTTTTGCACTGTCTTTGGCTTTCTCATTGTTCCCCTCCTGAACAACTGCAGCTTCACGGGAAGCCTCTACAGGTTCTTGGCTAACGCTCTGACTTTGGTCTGGCTCATGTAAATCCTATGTGTATACATATTGAAGTTAAGAAAAATAAAATCAATAGTTACTCGTATATTACACTATACATATTTTTCATTATTTATAGACGTTAGGTAGCAGCAACAAGTGGGACAGAAAAAAAAAAGCAGATTGGAATGAAATATCAAATCTTCCTTGACTAGGAGGTTCAACATCATAAGATCTCATTAAAACAACCAAACCTTGCAGATATCTTATTTGTATGGCCAGGTAGTGACAATTTTAACATATCACACTCCTAAGTAGATTGCAAAAAGAAATTGCAAGCTGTGTTCAGAGAACAATTATGACACGGTTTAAATGGATGCCACTAATTTATCATTCGCATCACTGTAATATGTGTCAAAACATTAGGATTGAATGTTTAAAATGGTATTGCAGGTACACTCCATGTATTACACACAAAGAAATATTATGATACAAGTATATGACATAGTTGTTGGAGCTTAAATAAAATAGAAATGAGTTCCTTACAGATGGTTGCTCTTGTGACTTCGGAGAATGGTTATTAGCCTTGGGTTCTGCTTCTCCCAGAAGCACAGCTGGAACAAAAGCTCTGATATAGAATAAAATAAGTGCTTAATGACTCAATATTGTAGCTTAAAAACTCATTAGAAGAAACCAACAGGAAAATCATCATGCAAATCCTTGTTCAAGAAAAAGGCAATAAACATTTGGCATAACAATTTGATGGCACAAACCTAAGGTCAGGCAAGCTTTCATAAAATGCTTTGGTGTCTTCATCAGAATTTGGTAATGATGATTCCCCCACAGTAGTAACCCTGGCTGTGTGGCCATCCTCTGGCATAACTGTAGGTTCCATGTTAAGAGCTTCTGCCAATCTGAAACAAACAATTTTTTGGGGTGGGGTAGAGAGTTAACAGTGTGAAAGCACGAGTAGTATACTTCTTTTAGAATGAAGAATCTCGTGAATCCATAAAGCACAGTTGGAAAGAATACAAGGGGAAGAACAAATGGATAACCAACAGAAAAGTGAAAGTGCACAGCCTGATTGGACTTTACTATTAAAAGAAGGAATGTTGACATTAGTTAGGAAACCCAATCAATGATCAAACAAATAAAGTAGCTTATATATGTTATTCACAATATCGATTCTTCCAGAGAGACTTCTCATATTGTTATTAGCTGTAATCTAATACTTGTTGAGTATGAATAAATCTCATTTAAACACTTGTTTGGCAAATATAAATTTGGATTTAATCTAAAATCCTTTTACAAATTAATATTATTTTAATTAATTTTTTAAAAAAAAGGATGAAGCCTTGATTAATAAATTTTTAAGTACTTTATTAATGAATGTACAGTCCAAAACCATATTTTATTTTTAAATATTACATTTCTTTTTATTTAATAATTTATAAATATTTTATCATATATAAAGTAATCTAAAACAAACAACTAAGAACAAAGTTAGTAACAACTTCCAGAACAAAATTTTTAATAGAAAATAATTGTTTCTAACGAAAATGAAGGCTTCAACAGTCACAATAGTGGCAGGACAAAATATTTGTCTAGAGACAGAAAGAAAGGTAAGAAGAGGAATACTGGGTCAAAACAGAAAGTCGTAATCAGTTTAAAAGAGGAATACTTAATCAAATGTTGCACATATTCAGATTAAGAGGTCAATCATAACCTGGTTCCAAAGGATTCACCATGGACTATAAAATTAAATTGAAGTGTTGTGCATATGAAGAAAAGCATAACAAACAACAAAGACATGTCCTAGAAACATTATTCATACACGTATAAATCTAGTGAACTTACTTCACCATCTTGCTTGGCCTGATTCTCACTACCAGCACGAGTTTCATCCGCAGTTTGATCCATTGCTAGATAATAGTAGCTGTTACTGTTAGAATAACAAATTGAATCAATGATCATCAGCAAGTCTTTCTTTTCAAACTAACTAATAGGAAATTAGGGAGAAAATTTTCCTAGAATAGCTAATCATGAAAAGGCATAACATACAACCCAAAAAACAGAGAAAATGGTACACTCAATCAAACTGCCTATAAATTAATTGAAGAGAAATGTGCAAGTGGAAAAAGAATGGTACTATCTGAACCTATTCTTCCCATAATTAATGATCCGAACTAAATGAATTACATGTCAGAAAAACAATCACTCCTAATCCAAAAATACAATTATCAGAGTTTCTGTGGAAATTGGTGATTCCTGCGGCTATTTAGAAATAGACACTTACACCCAAGAAATGCGACATCTGCAGTATGCAATAATTCAAATGGGGATAATATATATATTGCGTCCTATATTATTTCATTCCTTACAAAGAAACCCTTATATTAATTTATTTTGTAATAAATACATTAATTGTTTTATATATATATTCAACAACTGAATTTGAAATTAAAATCATAATTATATATAAGCATGAAAATTTGTCCTACCTAATTTTTAAATAATATTATTATTTTTAATAATATTAAAATAATATTTTGAATTTTAATATTTAAAATAACTCAAAGTTGAAATTAAAATCAAATTATGTTTAATTAACCCTAAATAGAAAAAATAAATAAATATTCAAAAATAATATAAGGTTAAAATATTTTATTTATTTTCATAAATTAAGCCAAGAAGGGATTAAAATTATTTAATTAAGATTTTAAATATAAATTATATTTAATTTATCGTTTAAAACAATTAAATAAATACTCAAAAAATAAAAATATGAACATAATTTTTATTATATTTATAGAAATATTTTTTTTGAAATTTTTGGAGAAAAAAACGCAAAAGAATGGATTAAAAACCGATATCAAATAATCAATTTTATAAAAAAAATAAATCTGATAATTCAGTGCAGCAGGAATTATGTTTAATTTTTACGTGTGGGAAATGACCTCAACGATATGACTCACACTCCCGTCCTAAACGGACGGTCTCTACTTCGAAATAGTCGGTCATTTGAATGTTAAAGGGTTATTACAGGGAAATTTCATCAAATAACCCTGAAAAAAAGGTGTTATTTAAAAAATAATCTAGCCAAAAAGAAATTTTCAAAAGTAACTTTTTTATAAAAAATTGACCATTTTACCCTTCATTAATATATTTTTATTTCCATTTCTTTTCCCCTCATTTTCTCTTCTCTTCTTTTCCTCTTCTCCCCGGGCGACCGCTGCGCTCCCACTTCTCTCCCCCGCTACTAACATCCCTCATTCCCCGACGATCGCCAAGCAACGCCAGACGCTTCACCGCGCGACTACTATATTCAGGTGAGTTTTTATTTTTTTCCCCGCTTGCATGCTGAGTATGATAGGTTTTAGGGTTGTAGAGTTTTAGGTTTTTAGGTGAATGGTTTGAATGAGTATGAATGATTATTATTCTAACTAAATGTGTGAGAATCTTTCTGTATTTTACGTCCCACGCAAATTGCATTTTTCGTGGGACGCAATTTACAATTTGCGTCCCACAAAAAATGCAATTTGCGTTCCATACAAAATGCAATTTGCGTGAGACGTAAATTGATGAAAAATGCATTATGCGTCCCACGAAAAATAAAATTTGCACACTTTGCGTCCCCATCAGCATTCATTTAACAAACTATTTCTTTGCAAATGGCACTAACCAAAACCATTATTAATAATTTTGATGGTCGTGTTTCATGGAAATCCACCGGCACCCGCTTGACAAGGATAAATGAGAGGTTTACTCACCTTGATCTTTTGGATAGGGCTTTGCAGACCCAATTCTAGCATTTATGAAAAGCCCCGACAATATTTTTTTCAGGAACAATACTCCATCAGATGCTGATTAGGAAAATCAGCTCAAATTCGAAGGAGATAAGGTTCATGGTCAATGGTGAGGAGGTCTGATGGGGCATGAAGGATTATGCCTTGGTGATAGGCTTTAACTTTGGCAGATTTCTTTGGGTGGAAAACAAGCAAGGTGAAGAATGTCATCCCTGATCCAAAAATATTTTAGTGGTAAAATGATGGTTAGAGTGAGAGGTTGAAGTTTGTTTCCTCCAATGCTCTGATAAGGAGGATGCATGGAAGATGGGACTCATATACCTTATTTACCAGTACCTCTTCGCAGTTGTTAATGGGAGGATGGTAAGTATGGAAATCTTCCGCATGGTGGAGGACATGGAGATGTTCCTCCAATTTCCATGGGGAAATGTGTCATTCTGAGCAACCCTAAAGGGTATTGACAAATATATTAAACACCTACAGGAGGTATATCTCGCCAAGAGGAAAAAACCTGGAAGGGGAAAGGCGTATGTGATGTCGCTTGTATTGTACATGGGTTTGCACTAGCCTTCCAAGTGTGGACCTATGAGCTTATCAAGACATTTGTCCCCAAATTTGCGGAAAGGACGGTGCGACAAGAGCCTGCATGCCCAAGGATAAGCTCTATACATCCTTCAGGAGTTATTCCGTCCAGGAGGTAGACACTTCCCTCCAGGAGTGCAAGGTTTTCACCAAAATTGATGAGTCTGAGGAGGTAGACACTACCCTTTAGGTGCACTTTGCGTCCTGCAACGCATTGACAAAACTTTGTGTCCCACGCAAGGTGCACTTTGCGCCCCTCGCCCCTCACATACTGCACTTGATATAACATTGTTTTGGAATAGTATAACATTGTTTTTGGAATATCAATATACATTTAAATAAACACATCTAATACATTTAGAATATGTCCAAATAAATAAACAAACAAACAGTTAGATAAATATATCATCAATCATCTTGTGTGATTCACTATCATCATATAATTAAACCCAGATCACATAATTCCTTAAACTAAAAATCACATAATGCCAAAAGAATTGATCATTAAACTACAAAGCCACTCTTGTTGATGCATCATTTCCAATTTATTAAAACAAACTCTTTTTTATTCATGCCAAAGGTTGTGCACTAAATTGTGAAGGTTGTGTACTAGATTGTTTTGCAGTAGATGGTGCAGGCATCATTGTTGAGCATGTTTCCCTGTTATGGCATCGACCACCGCATGAGCTGCACAGTCTCTATTCCTTACGAGGCTCTCCTTGTGATGGCCTACACTTTGTTGTTTTCCGTCCTTTCTTAATCTTGATAGGGAGTTTTAGGCACACTCGTTCCTTGATATTTTCCGGAATATCCTAAGAACCTTCAATGTAAACTGGATAACATATCTCCGCATATGTATTGCACCACGCTTCAATTAAGTAAAATCTGGAAAATGTGATTTAAGTCATAAATTCAATCTTAGAATTAAACAACTAACTACATTGTGATTTAAGTAAATTCTCTAATCTTGAGAAACACTCATAGGGAACAGATTTCCGGGAACGGGAAGCAGCCAAGGCATGTGTACAAGGAAGACCAGATACATCAAATACCCTACAAATACATGTTCGAGCTTGAAAGTCAACTTGAAAGTCAACTTGAAAAAATCATATTCACCGTCATGCACATGGAACTGGAATCGGTTAAGCGGATTAATATTGTAGAATATGGCCTTCTCGGCTTGGTCACGTAAGAACTTTTCATAATATGGAGATAAACGTTATGTGTAATTGAAAAAATTTTCTCTTCTTTGATGAAATCATACTTGTATTGTGAATCTTAAATAGTTAGTTAAGGTTGATATATAATATTTTCTAGCATCCCTGCTCTGACTATTAAAGCTCTCGACGTAATTGTCTGTCATTTGACTGTATCGCGAACTGGGAAAAAAAGCACGACTCCATCTCTCAAGTCCTATTTGTTTCAGATAGGCAACAATCCGAGGGTCCTTAGCCTTGATCTATCAAAATGCTGATGGAATTATGACATATGTATGCGCGAGAGGCCATATCAAACTCAAGGTGACAGTTATCGATTTTAAATTTGGCCATAATATTCATTTTCATGTGGTATGTGCATGCACCATGATGTGCTTCTGGAAAAAACCGAAGACAAGACATTGACAATACTTGGATATTTATCGGATACGAAGACGAGATCCAGGACTAATCCAATTGTCACTCTTAGTTGTTGCATAAAACATGTCCAAGAGTTATTATTCTCCAAATCAACGACGCCAAAAGCAGCGGGATATAGTTGTTCTTTCGTAACCAATAGTTGACCTCTAACCTTGTGCTTAAGAAAGCTAGCATCAACGCACAATACAGGACGACAACAAATTCTAAAACCCCTAATTGAGACGCCTAAGGACATGAACATATACCTGAAGTGGCCAATCTCATCTGTCTGAATGTCAGTTATGGTACATGGGATATTCTTTGCCAACATGAACATGAACATGAACATTAACATTATTCTTTGCCCACGTTATATCTAGAGTACAACACAATATTAGAGGATATTTGGCGCACTACCTGTCTTGTACGACCACGATCCCAATGCTCAGAGTCTGATGTACTGTCGTACTATTGGTGACCGTTCAACGGAAACATGCCACATGTTCTAGAAGAAGATTCAACTGTTGGTGTACTTCAAGTATAAATTGCTACTCAAGGACAACGGACGAACTGCCTCTCGAAGTGATTTTTGCCCTTAATATACCATTGCTTAAGCTCCATCTCTGATTATCCAATATCTCTCAAGCTCAAGCATAAACTACTCACTATCTCACTGTGTGATTACTCTATAATTAGTATACTATCTTTTTTGTGTGAAATCTCAATGTTGTAAGTTGAATAGAGGGTGTTCTGTTCAATAGAGAGTTAGCTATAAGTTTAGAAGCAGTCGGTTGTTAAGTCCCTCACATGATTAATATTGAATTGAAGTGTGTAAACTATTAACAATAGACAGTCCATAGTCTCTATTGTCGACATTGATCATAACAAGTGGTATTAGAGCCTCGTCTTCTATTCTCAAGCATCATAAGATCCGAAATCATGTTTATGGCTGCCACAAACAAGTGGTATTTTATTGCTTTTCAATGTTTTTATTTTCAATGCTTTATCTTCGTCAAACACCTCATGAATAGGACTAGCCCCTTGCAAAATGATTAAGATTTTCTCACACAAGTAAAAGAGTTCTGAACTTAGAACAAAAACGTAACAATCCTTCAAACATCAACTGGTCAATTACTTAAAAGTAGAGACTATCTGTGATAGGATCGGCGTAATCAATAGAGACGGCGGTCTGACTATTGATAACGGCTTCAGATAAATGATTTGATAGAAATCCTATTAGGGATTTAAATCATTTTCTATTCTTCACAAACCCTTGCAAACTCTTGAACGATTCAAGTGCGAAAATGTTTGATCAAGTTTAAAGCTAAGAACCAAAGAATGAGAAGATGACAGAAAGAAAAATAACACAATAGTTTTTTTATGAATGTTCGGAGCAAACTCTCCTACGTCACCCCTTCTTCTAATCACCGGAAGTATTCACTATACGTTTCTTTAGAATCAAATACAATTGAAGGCTAGCTCACTGTTGAACAGAACAGACTTTGTTCAACTTACAGTATATTGAAGAATATCAATCAGGTAGACAATACTTTGATTCTAACTCTCTCTTCATAAACACACAGTAAAGCAAGAAAGAAGCCTTTTAGAATATCAACTTGTATGTTCGCGTATGATTCTCTGAGTATCGATGGATCGATTATTCATCTGTTGTCCTTGAGATTCTTTAAATAGAGAGCAGGTCCCAACGGTCGAATCTTCCATAATGACACGTGGCAAACTTCCATTGGAACGCCTCCATAGTACACAACAGACTCTGAGCACCAGGATCGTGGTCGTACCAATCTGGTAGTGCGTCAAATATTCTTCTAGGATTTCTTGCAAGAAACAAATAGTGGGAAGAATATTTGCTTACATGGCATTAGTTAATTGGTTATAACTGGCTATCGTACTGATCTTCACTGGAAATTGGAGCAGGAGTAGTATACAACTAGTTGATCGTGGGTAGACGGATGTTAGTCTCAAGCAACTGCGTAAGCATGACATTAGACGTTTTTCACTTAGACTGACCAGTCTAATGAAATTAGACGCCCACGTCTAATAGCAGGATCCATTAGACCACCTGGTCTAATGGGATTAGACGACACGTCTAATTACAGTTCCCTTCAGACTAATCTGAATGAGTTAGACTGCACATTTAACTCTCATATGTTAGATTGCACGTCTAACTACGCTTCCCTTCAGACTAATCTAAAGGAGTTAGACTACACGTCTAACTCTCATCTGTTAGCCTGCACGTCTAACTACGCATGTTAGACTGCACGTCTAACTACCACTGTTAGACTGCACGTCTAACTACTCTTATTATATTGCATGTCTAACTACGCCTGTTAGACTGCACGTCTAACTACGCCTGTTAGACTGCACGTCTAACTACGCCTGTTAGACTGCACGTCTAAATGAATGCATCTAATGGCCAATCAGTCTAATGAACCTCATTCAGACGTAGATGTTTTCGATACACCTGCACCCAAAACGATTAGACGACTTAGATTAAGTTTTAACCCAACATATCATCAAAATTCCATTAGTCAAAATATTTTGACGCTTAGTCAAAATAATTTGACCCAACAATCTGTTAAGATAGGTGTATAAGACATAGCACTGTAGGCCTTTTCCTAATACGCAACCAAACACCGAACTCTTAAAACGAATCTCTGGTTTTCTTTTCTTTAGTTTCTTTGGGAAGTAAACTAAAGTGGCGACTCTCAAGTCAATTAGATCAATACATTCGTGAGTGTATCGATTTAAAACTTGTACGGGCCAATTCAAAAGGGAGCGTATGCCAAATTAAAAAGGGCATACGTTAGAAAGGAAGCGGAACGAGAAAAAACGCGTACAGAAAACTGGCGACTCTACTGGGGATTACCTAATATGTTTAACTTAAAACATGTAGTTGGCCAAACTACTCCAAAAATTTCGAATGATGTTACGTTTATAATTTCACAACATTTTTGCTTAAGGATGTGAGAACACGTGAACAATGTGAACTCTGTGTTCACATTTGCTTGATTACTTAGTTGCTTAAATTGTATGAGTGTAAAACCCGACAACGCTCGACACTTTTAATTGAAGGGGTGTGCAAACAAAAGCGTTGTCATAAACACAGTTTGCACATGAATGGGCTCAAATGCTCACTATACTTCAAAGCCGTATAGTCAAAGAGTATATATAAGATTCTAACTACGCCGGAAGACTGTGTGCCCAAAATGTATCAATAAAGCAATGAGATACATCAATTTCTCTCATCTTGTTTCTTCTTGATTACGACATTCTACATGTTGTAAGTTAATCTCGATGCGAATCAATGTTTTGCATGCTAGTGAAAACATAGATGTTCATAGGGCTAAACTAAAATAAAGAGGTGGTTGTCTAGAAGCCAATTGAGGCGGTCGTCCAAACCCCGCCTCCCAACAACATCTTAGCTCATCTCAAGAAGAATAATGTTAACATCTCGCTTTGGGAGCTATTGATGTATTCTGTGGAGCATCGTTAGACGTTGTTATCCGAATTAAGTAAGATATTAGTATCCTTAGATATCACCCCTATGGAGGTTGTTGCTATGATCTCCACGCATGCACTATGCCTCGCCATCACCTTCGATGATTCCGATCTCCCATCTTGGGGCCCTAGCCATGCTAAGCCTTTATATATTTCCGTCTATCTTGAAGGGAAGGTGATACCCATGTAATTAATCGTTAATGGGTCAACTCTTAACATCTGCATGTGGCGTACCCTAGCAAGGATTGGAGTCACAAAGGATCGCCTTCTTCCCTCCAACTTGTGCGTGCGAGGTTTTGATAGCTCCGAGCGTGAGGTTATGGGGAACCTCAAGACTGTCATTAAGGTAGCTGATATCCCGTTTGAAGTAGATTTTGTGGTGCTTAATATACATCCTTCTTACAATCTAATCCTCAGGAGGCCCTAGTTGCAGCAATCTAAGGTTGTGCCTCAACTTTACACTAGAAGCTGAAATTCATGCATCAAAAGTAAACCATTGTGGTGAACGGAGAGAATTGCACAAATGTCGGAATAATTTCTTCACATGTTACTCAAGAGGTGGAGCTTAATGAGTTCCAAGTGAATGTGATTGAAGGTTTAATGGGAAATTTAGGGAAGAGGAACCAGACTATATGGGAGGACTCGAGTAGCTTTTCCAAGAGCCAGAGACATTCACATGAAGCCAAAGGCGGTCAAAGGATACAACGAGGCCTTGCTCGATGGAGGCCAGACCCGACATGATAATCTTTTCTAACTCGGATGATTTAAGCGACGGTGAAGGATTTACGTCGCATCCAAGCTGATTTCTAGATCCACCAAGGCGCGTGTTTAAGACACCGGAAAACAATAATTAAGGAAGTCATATTAGATAAGTTCACCAAACAAGAGTCTTCTTCTGTCGCTGCATTTTCTCCTTCTTCATTTTGCTCTAACTCCGATAAACTCCAGTTGATTCTCATCCTCCTTTCACTTCTGAGTTGGATGTCGTTATTGGGGGATCCTATTTCCGATTTTAATGCAATGCATGATCCTATTTTGAATTCAAATGACATATTCTCTTATAACGATTTACCCTTAGAAATGAAACGATTTTTAGAAAATGAAAACGAAGTCTCTTCTATGAAAGAAACTATTGAAATTAATTTGAATTCGGAAGAAGACCCCAAATTGTCTTAATAGGCCAAAGCTTAGACGAAAATGTCATCATGTGGTTGAGATGTTGAAGCTCAACAAAGATGTCTTTACATGGTCCTATAAGGACATGCTGGGTATTGACCCCGAAATTATCCAACATCGTATTATGTTGTACTCGGATGCCAAGCCTGTTAAGCATAAGCTTTTGCGTATGAAGCCCGACATGGTTAACGAGATAAAGGAAGAGATACAGAAGCAAATTAAAGACGACTTTCTGGATGTTGTTGAATATCCAAAATGGGTCGCCAATGTGGTCCCCGTGGCCAAGAAAGTTGAAAAAATCCATGTGTGCGTGGACTATCGCGATCTCAATAAAGCTAGCCCCCAAAACAATTTCCCATTCCCGCACATCGATGTGTTGGTCGACCATGCAACTAGTCATGTGCTCCTATCATTCATGGATGGTTTCTCGGGCTATAATCAAGTCTTGATGGCACCTGAGGACAAAGAAAAGACTAACCTTCTGCTACCGTGTGATGCCCTTTGGGCTGAAGAACACTAGAGCCACGTATCAAAGGGCGAACACAATCATTTCCATGACATGATCCACAAGGAAGTCGAAGTCTACGTTGATGATATGATTGTCAAATTTGAGAAGCGAGTAGGACACATTGTAAACCTAGAGAAGTTCCTTCGGAGAATTCGGAAATACCGACTTTGTTTAAATCCAAAGATATGCACATTTGGTGTCACTGCCGATAAGATGCTGGGATTTCTAATTACTCAAAGAGGAATAGAAGTCGATCCCAACAAAATTGCAGCCATCACAACCATACCAACACCCCAGAACGAGCGAGAGGTTCGGGGATTTCTTGGCAAAATCTAATACATCAGTCGTTTCATCAGTAAGCTCACTTCCACTTCCGATACTATCTTCAAGCTTCTGAAGAAGGATCAAAAGTTCGTCTGGAATGATCCTTGTTAGCACACTTTCTTAAAGGTGAAAGCTTAGTTGCAATCACCTCCTATCCTCATGTCTCCAAGGCCAGGAATTCCTTTAATTCTTTATCTGACCGTCACCAAGTCATCCATGGGGAGCATTCTAGCCCAAGAAAACGAAAGCAAAGAGGAGGTAGCAATTTACTACCTTAGTAAAAGGATGACCGATTACGAGTTGAACTATTCTTAAGTGGAAAAAGTCTGTTGGGCATTAGCTTGGGTAACGAAAAGGTTGTGCCACTACATGCAAGCCCACCCAATCAAGCTAGTGTCAAGACTCAATCCCATTTGTTTCTTGTTTCAAAGAACTCTTCTTTCACCGTGTCTTGTTAAATGGATGATGATGATTTCAGATACGACATCACATATACTGTCCAAAAGTCAATCAAGGGGAGTGTAGTGGCTGATTTCCTAGCTGATCATCCAATCACTTTTGAAGACGATGATGAAGAGATGGTGTTCCCAGACGATGAGATCATGACCGTTCAATCCGAAGCATGGAAATTAATGTTCGATGGCGCATCAGGCAAACAGGGCTACGACATTGGTATTCTCTTGATCGATCCTGATGACACATATAATCCTACTTACGTTAAGTTAGGTTATAGTGTCACCAACAATGAAGCTGAGTACGAAGCATGCATCGCCGGGATCAAGTTAGCCAGCGAGAAAAGGATTAGCATATTGGAGGTTATCGGAGACTCAAATCTTGTAATCTCGCAGGCTAATAGAGATTGGCAGGTCAAAGGCGGCAATCTTAAACCTTATCATTATTTCCTCATGTGTTTAATCGCTAAGTTCGAAAGTGTTGTTTTCATCCATGCTCCAAGGAGTCAGAATCGTTTCGCTAACACCCTTGCAACTCTTGCGGTCATGACTCAAATTCCCGAGGGAATCAAGATCAAGCCACTCAAAATCCAACAGAGGTGCAATCACATCTATGAGAAACTAGTGGTTGCTAACACTAATATCTCAAGTAAACCTTGGTTTGAGCCCATCCAATCTTATATCGAAAAGGGGGAATATCCTTCCCACTTTCATAAGAAAGAACGTCGTTCTCTTCGTCAGTTTGCCACCAGCTATGTGGTTGTGGCAGGATGTCTCTATCGACGATCCTTTGATGGATAAAACATGTTTTGCGTAGATTAGGCAGAATCTACCACCTTCATGGAAGAAGTCCATGATGGAAATTGTGATTCCCATATGAACGACATGGCCCTTGCTAAGAAAATTCTTCGGCTAGGCTACTTTTGGTAGAACTTGGAACATGATTGCATTGTGTTCGTCAAAAAGTGTCACTAGTGTGAAATTTATGATAATCTAAAGCATACTTTGTTTCTCTCCTCTATAAAATGACTTCTCCATGGCCATTTTCCACATGAGGATTTGATATCATCGGAAAAATCCACCCCCACGCATCCAACGATCATGAATTCATCTTGGTCGCTATTGACTATTTCACCAAGTGAGTTGAGACTTCTTCGTTCAAAATCCTCAAATCCTCCCACGTGGAAAAATTCATTCGCAGTAATGTCATTAGTCGATACGGGGTTCCCCATTCGATGATTTCTGATAAAGAGCGACACTTTCAAGGTAGTGTGCTCGAGCTTTTGAGAGAATTCAAAATTGAGCATCACAAGTTGTCACCATATCGACCGCAAACCAACGGGGCGGTCGAGGCTGCTAACAAGAACGTAATCTCAATCTTGAAGAAAAGCACACGGACATATAGGGATTGGCATGAGAAGTTTCCCTATGCTCTATGGGGTTACCGAACCACCGCTTGGACTTCTACAAGCAAAACTCCTTATTCGTTGGTTTATAGCATGGAGGCAGTTCAACCCATTGAGTTGGAGTTGCCTACTCTCAGGATTCTTTTAGAGAGCCACGTCATCGAGGAAAATTGGTTAAAGTCCAGATACGATCAGTTATCACTCATGGAGGATTGGTTAGACGCCCTATGCAAGACACAAGCTTATCAACAACGCATGGCAAGGGCGTTCAACAAGAAGGTCAAACCTAGGCACCTTATCGTAGGAGACCTTTTTCTTAGAAAGACCCGAGAGCTGCAGGATCCCAGAGGAAAATTCTAGCCGCCATGGGAGGGACCTTTCATCATCAAACAGATCTTTTCGGGTGGAATTGTCCGCCTCACTACTCTCGGTGGTGATGAATATTCATCCCCATTTAATCTTGACACGCTCAAGAAATACGATGTCTGAAGTGGAGAAATCAACGACATGTGTTTGATTTGATACTAAAAAAACAAAAAAAACAAAAACAAAAAAGGGTCTTCTCATTCCATGTCGTTTCTTGATTGTCAAAGATGTTCCCAAATGAGGTGAATACTTAATCCCATTTGTTTTCTATAAGGGGCATTTTTTGGAAAATACATATCATGAGTTCAACATCCTTTTTCTACATTTTCATACAGACGTGCATTTCATAACATTATCTTCGAACCCCTAGTTTCCATACTAGGGGAATTTTTGCAAATGCATTTAAATAAAACAAAAAAATATTTCAACGTGATTGCTAAGGTCGAGTTTCTAAAAAAAATTATGTTGAGGACCTATTAGCAAGCACGTTAAGGGATTTTTTTCCATTTTCCTTTCAATCCATTGCACTCAGCATTGAAAGAAGAACCATTGAACTACCTTTGGACCTGATTCCCCATCCTTGGGGATATGTAGGAAATCTATCAAATAGGTTCGGTCAAAATCATTTAAAATATTTTTATCCTTAGCGTGAAGAAGACAACGATCTCTGTTGTCATTAACCAACAAGGACATTATGAAATGAGTAAGTGTTAAGACTAATTCTTAATCGAGGACTGTTTCCAAAAACGATTTCGAAGTCTTTCTAAAAGACTCGCATGGGGAAGTTTTGTCTGTCAACTGCCTTTAAAGATACCTTGCGATTGTTGAAAAAACTTTTTTTCAAACCCTTTGAGACACAGTAGAACCCGAACTTAACCTGAAAGTTGAGTGGATTATGAGAATTGTCTGGCTTCGCCAAAAGAGACGTGTTCAAAAGAAAAAAAAAATCAATGAACAAAGTATTCATCAAAATGTTGAGACCTTGAAATCACCGTTGAGCAATCCCGCTAGGCGTATCGATTCGGTTAGATATATCGATGATACTAAAAAATTCAGTGAGCATAGTATCCATCAAAAGGTTGAGACTTTGAAATCACCGTCGGGCAACCTTGTTAGGTGTATCGATTC
This sequence comes from Impatiens glandulifera, assembly GCF_907164915.1. Classification (NCBI taxonomy): domain Eukaryota; kingdom Viridiplantae; phylum Streptophyta; class Magnoliopsida; order Ericales; family Balsaminaceae; genus Impatiens; species Impatiens glandulifera. The sequence continues at coordinate 82,991 of NW_025919525.1, read as the reverse complement.
GGTCAGATATACCGATAGTACTAAAAAAAATCAATGATCAAAGTATTCATCAAAAGATTGAGACTTTGAAATCACCGCTAGGCAATCTCGCCGGGCGTATCGATTCGGTCAGATATACCAATGGTACTAAAAAAAATCAATGATCAAAATATTCATCAAAAGGTTGAGACTTTGAAATCACCGCTAGGCGATCTCGCCGGGCGTATCGATTCGGTCAGATATACCGATTATACTAAAAAATTTTGTGAGGGAAACAAATGAAACTCTGAAACACTTGGCTCAAGGTGGTTCTAAAAAATGAATACCAAAGCCCTACCCCGAGCCCAAAATTTGGTCACTTGATGACTAGTTTACAACAAAATGCTTGTACAAAATGCAGGGTATTATTAGTCAGATCTTTCTACGTTGAGAGGAAAGGAAAGAAGTCGGATTTCATCTTGGCTGAGACAGTCCAGAACTTTCCTCAAGTCTTATTCGCTGAAAATGTTTCAGTCTGAAGCTAACCACGCGACATAGAGATCGAAGTCTTCTATAATTGCTTGTGTATCATTTTAATAAAATGCCCTAGTCTCCACTAGGTGCATTTTTTAGAATGCATTCACGATTTCAAGCCCTGTGCAGATTGCTTCATTGTATCTACATCACGGGGATAAAATACCGTAGTCTTCACTACGGGCATTTTTGAGCATGCATTCACGTTTTCAAGCCCTGTATAAATTGCTTCATTGTATCTGCATCACGGAGATAAAATACCCTAGTCTTCACTAAGGGCATTTTAAAAAAAAACATGCATTTATATTTTCAAAGCCCTTTGCAAGCTGCTTCATTGTATGTGCATCACAAAAGTAAAATACCCTAGTTTTCACTAGGGGTATTTTTTTTTTAAAAAAAACATGTATTTATATTTTTAAGCCCCATGCTAATTGTTTCATTATCTTTCACATCATGTGATTAGAATACTCTAGTCTTTGCTAGAGCCATTTTCAAATTTCCATGCTAATCCTAATCTTCCGGTTTAGGTGTTTATTTTGTAATCCTTGGTTTAGAACCTAGTCTCCGTGATTTAGGTGTTCTAATTCCTTTACTCGAGAAACCCCCACTTCGATTGTTCTTATAGTCATGAGACGTTGTTCTCTTTATCATTGTCCGTGAATACCATCCTTTGGGGTGTTCATATGTTGTTCTTTTTATCGTTGGTCGTGAATACCATCCTTTAAATGTTCACACGATGCTCTTTTTACCATTGTCCGTGAAGTCCATCATTTGGGTGTTCACGCGTTGTTCTCTTTATCTCTAGTCGCGAATACCATCGTTTGGGTGTTCACGCGTTTCCCTGAGACTCTATTTTCCTGCATTGGAGAAGACCCCTGTTTCGATTTTCTCTGGCAGTCGGAGGGCGATTGTTTTCTCTACCTTTGGTCGTCGTGAACACCAATATCGAGTTGTTCACACGAGAAATTTGTTCTTTAAGGTACATGCTACATCAATCTCTCGGGGATTATAGTACGAGGTTCCTTCATTAGAGAAGACCCCTACTTTGATCTGCTCTTGCAGTCGGGGAGGCGATTGTTTTCTTCACTTCCATTGATTAGAGAAAACCCCTACTCCGATCTGTTCTTGCAGTCAGGAGACAATTGTTTTCTTCATTTCCATTCATTGGAGAAAATCTCTACTCCGGTCTACTCTTGCAGGGGAGGCGATTGTTTTCTCCATCTCCATTCATTGGAGAAAACCCCTACTCCGGTCTACTCTTACAGTCGGGGAGGTGATTGTTTTCTTCATCTCCATTCATTGGTGAAAACTCATACTCCGATATGCTATTGCAGTTGGGGAGGCGATTGTTTTCTATATTTCCATTCATTGGAGAAAACCCATGCTCCGATCTTCTCTTGTAGTCGAGGAGGCGATTGTTTTCTTCACTTCCATTCATTGGAGAAAATCTCTGCTCCGATCTGCTCTTGCAGTCGGGGTGGCAATTGTTTTTTTCATTTCATTCATTGGAGAAAAACCCTACACCGATCTGCTCTTGCATTCGGGAGACGATTGTTTCTTCATTTCTATTCATTAGAGAAAACCCCTGCTCTAATCTGCTCTTGTAGTCGAGGAGGCGATTGTTTTCTTCATTTTCTTTCATTGAAGAAAACCCCTGCTCCGATCTGCTCTTACATTCAGGGAGGTGATTGTTTTCTTTACTTCCATTCATTGGAGAAAACACATGCTCTGATCCGCTCTTGCAGTCGGGCAGACGATTGTTTCTTCACTTCCATTCATTGGAGAAAATTCCTGCTCCGGTCTGCTCTTGTAGTGGGGGAAGCGATTGTTTTCTTCACTTCCATTCATTAGAGAAACCCCCTACTCCGATCTGCTCTTGCAGTCAGGATGGCGATTGTTTTCTTCATTTCCATTCATTGGAGAAAATCCATGCTCCGATCTGCTATTGGAGTTGGGGAGACGATTGTTTTCTTCACTTCCATTCATTAGAGAAAACATCTACTCCGATCTGCTCTTCCAGTCGAGGAGGCGATTGTTTTCTTCATTTCTATTCATTGGAGAAAACCCCTACTCCGATCTACTCTTGCCGTCGGGGAGGCGATTGTTTTCTTTATTTTCATTCATTGGAGAAAACTCCTGCTCCGATCTGCTCTTGCAGTCGGGGAGGGGATTGTTTTCTTCACTTACATTCATTGGAGAAAACCCATGCTCCGATCTGCTCTTGTAGTCGGGGAGGCGATTGTTTTCTTCATTTCCATTCATTGGAGAAAACCCCTGCTCCGATCTGATTTTGCAGTCGGGGAGGCAATTATTTTCTTCATTTCCATTCATTGGAGAAAATCCCTGCTCCGATCTGCTCTTGTAGTCGGGGAGGCGATTGTTTTCTTTATCTCCATTCATTGGAGAAAACCTCTACTCCGATTTGTTCTTGCAGTCGGGGAGGCGATTGTTTTCTTCATCTCCATTCATTGGAGAAGACCCCTGCTCCGGCCTGCTCTTCCAATCGGGGAAGCAGTTGTTTTATTCACATCCATCCATTTGAGAAGACCCCTGGTCAGATCTACTCTTTTAGTCAGGGAGGCAATTGTTTTCTTCATTTCCATTTATTGGAGAAAACCCCTACTCCGATTTGCTCTTGCAGTCGGGGAGGCGATTGTTTTTTACATTTCCAATCATTGGAGAAAACCCCTACTACGATCTGCCCTTGTAGTCGGGGTGACAATTGTTTTCTTCATTTCCTTCATTGAATAAAACCCCTGCTCCAATCTGCACTTGCAGTCGGGGAGACAATTGTTTTCTTCATTTCCATTTATTGGAGAAACCCCCTACTCTGATCTGCCCTCGCAGTCGGGGAGGCGATTGGTTTCTTCACTTCCATCAATTGGAGAAAACCCTTGTTGTGGTCTTCTCTTGTAGTCAGGGAGACAATTGTTTTCTTTACTTCTATCCATTGGAGAAAACCCATGCTCCGATATGCTCTTGCAGTCGGGGAGGCGATTGTTTTCTTCACTTCCATCCATTGGAGAAACCCTACTCCGATCTCCCCTTGTAGTCGGGGAGGCAATTGTTTTCTTCACTTACATCCATTGGAGAAACCCCTACTCCGATCTGCTCTTGCAGTCGGGGAGAGGATTGTTTTCTTCATCTTCATTCGTTGTAGAAAATCCTGCTTCGATTTGCTCTTACAGTCGGTAGGCGATTATTTTCTCTATCTCTAATCGTTGTGAGTACTATCGTTTCGGTGTTCACGCGAGGAAAAAAAATTCTTATGAATGCTTGAAGCCATGAGGATCCTCCACGGGTTGTGGCATATTGTCTTCTTCAATGAGACTATCTTGGTCTCGACGATTTCAATCCTTTGAAGACAAAGGATTGTGTTGCTTTGTTGAAGAGTACCCTCAGATGGGTATATGGTTCTAGAAGGTTTCAACAAACGACTATTTTGTCGATCGGTTAACTTAGAAGATTACCCTCCGAGTCGTAGGGTTCCTTGATAAGGACATACGACAGAGACTTGTTAACTGATTCTTGAACTGACGGCCTATAGGCCTTATCATTATGTTTCCCTTGTTTTGCAGGTTATTGCTCGTGAAATTTCACTTGATGAGAATTCACACGAGATCGGCTGTGAAAAGACGGCTCATGACAAGATGCTTTCTTCCCCGAATCCTTATGTAAGCTTTGATACGAAACTTGTTATAATGTCTAGTTTTCTCTTATAGGTACACCATGAGGATCGTTGCACAATTCAAGCCTCCGATTTCTTCAAATGTGTAAGGGCTAAACGAGAAAAATCAATGAAGGATATTCATTGTCATGTTGTATCTTTCTTTTCTCTTTCATTCATTCAGTTTGGGTAAAAAAAATTGTGGTGCCTATTATTTAGGCTTGGACACACATTTTATGAAAACAATAAATTTTTCTCCAAACTCTGTCCAAGAGGGGCATTTTGTAGACACCCCATTTTTACACCCTAGATACCTAATAAAAAGACCCGGTCCAAAATAATACTCAAGTTTGTTTATTAAACCGGGAAAATAAAAATAAAAACACCTCTTGGAAAACCGACTTTAAAAAACTTGAAAGACAATGGTTCGAGTGAAAAGTTGCAAAAATACTTAAGCCTCAAGTCCCCTCATACTTTCAGAATAATCGATGCGAGAAATCATGAATTTCATGTATAATATTATTATTGGAGAAAGCGTGTCAAAGAGTTATTTTAGAGCCCTTTTATGAGTTGAATCACTGTTTTTTCTCTAATTCAATTCCCTGAACCCGTGAAATATTCATGTTGTATGTTTTGAAAAATCTCAGATTTTGAGTGTAATACTACTATTTGCAAATTTGTGCAGAAGACGCTTATAAAGGGGAAAGCGAGAAAACGGGCCAACCCAAGTTAACTCGAGTCAACCCGCCAACCAACAAGTCAACCCAGGTCAACAAGGGACCGAACATGTGACAAGTGGAAACGGGAAAGAGTTGACTAGTCTTCTAAAATAGGGAAAATCGGATCATTTGGAAAATGGGTTATTTGAAAAGGATTATTTGAAAAAAAAAACACAAGAATCCTTAAGTTTGAAGTCACCATTGAGCTTCCATTGGAACCCTAGACTTCATGAATTTATCTCGGCTTAATTACTGTATGAAAATTCAATGATATTAGATGTTTTGAAAATAGAAATGAGTCCTCTCTCATATGGTGTAGCCCAATCTCCCGTTGGTGCCCTCTACCTAGACGAAATCCGGTCATGAGTGGAAGGTGTTCCTGAAATGTTTAAATCAAACACCCTTTCACTTAAAAAATCGTAAATTGAGCTGTGATTGATGGTTTTGAGTAATCAAAGTTGGGTTAGAAAGCTAACTCACGTATATTTCAAATGGAACTGTTCCCGAAGCGTAATTCGACCTTTAAGGGCCTTTACCGATCTGTAAAAGGGAAGCAATACTACATACTCAAATCCTGAGAGCTAATTGAAGCTATACCACACTTTTAAGCATCATAACTTTTGAACTAATGATCCATATTAAGTGTGTGAACTACCATTGTAAATATATTTGAATTAGTTTTCTAATGATATCAAGCAGTCCTCCCAGTTCGTCTTAGAGCTCAGTCCAAGTCGCCCTCTGTGAAGCTGGTACATGAACCGAGAGGATAAATAGTTGAAGACTTTAAAAACTCGTAACTTAGGCTAAGAAGGTCCGTTTGGGTTGATTCAAAAAAGAGATTCACGGTAATTTGGTCCCGGATCTACCATAAAAAGTTCGCAATTTTTGAAGCTAAAACGAGGCCAGGGTGATTTATTTAGGATGATGGTGCAAGTGGATAAAAGGAAATCGGGAATAAAGGGGAAGTAAAAAAGTTTTTTTATTCCCAAGCGTGTCCTTGATTTTAGGGTGTATTTCCAATTTAACCATTAAAGTTAAAAAAGGCAGTTTTTCAGTTGAAAAAAAGGAGGAGATCACTCAATTCAGTTTAGAGCACTTTCAGACTTCTGGAGATTGATCGGGTAAAAAAAGAGAAATTGAGAGTTAACTCCATTAGAGGAGGGAGAGAGAACTTGATTTCATCTATGAAAAGATTCGATTCTCTTTTCAGTCAAGAAAAGAGGACAACATCAAATCCTGTTACCTGTGATTCTATTGCAGCTACATGACGAAGGACAAGAGAACGATTCAACCACGGACGTACTGTGATTCCTGGCCTCTCTTGTCGCGTGGAATTGAAAGAGCATTTCAACAACATTTGAGGAAGAATATTGCATTGGAGCAGAAAATCGAAAAAGGCAGAAACAGTCTTTGATTCATTCGTCTTCTTCATTTCTTGTAATCTTCTTGCTGATTCAGGTAATCTTCTTACAATGTGATTCTTGAATACTTGATTGGAGGCATCAGTTATGAACACTGATGCCGATTGCTATTTGAGTTTTGCTTGATTGTTGCTGTAATTATTTTTTGTTCACGCCTTTGATCTGCATTGTTGTATGTTTGATTCAACCTAGCTGGTAGTCGTTTGAGATTAGGATTGGTTTAGGTTATCTATTAGATTAGGAGTCTTTTGTCCTGATGTCACAGGTTCAATCTGATTGAAAATGTGAATATCATTTTGGCTGAAACGAGGAACACATAGAAGGGATTTTACTTAAGTTCTTCATTCGTATAAGCATCTAAGCACGATCTGACTCGCGGATGGACTCCTGGTGTATAGATGAACTCACGAAGATCCAACGGGCTGTTGCAGCTTACTTGGGGGCGAATTGGGAGTAGAGAGAAGAACATCAGCAAGTTCCAGCCAAAGCTCTGTCGATTTCGGCCGATCTGCTTTATGTGTTGTTGGATTCGTTCAGGCTGAAAAGACGAACCACGACGAGGAGAGAGCTTCGGCGAGCAAAGGAACAATTGTGGCATCTTCTTCTTCGAGCGAAAATCGGCCATCGAAGCAACTCGCCGGATATCGTCTATGCCGGAAAATTCATCGGAAGGAAGGCCGATGACTTCACTTTTCTTTTTCTTTTAATTCGATTCCTCCAACTTCTCCTAAATTTGCAAAGAGGCCTCTAGGCCTCTTTAATTTTTTAAATATGTCTAACAACTTTAATTTTGAATTAATTATTAAATTCGAAATTAAAGTAGTCCTTGAACTCTTTCCTTCTTTAAAGCTTTGTTTTCCTTTTATTTCGATTTAAAACTTTAAAAATTAAAAATAAAATAAACTCTAAGGTCCTGTTTGTTTCCCAGTTTTCACAAACAACCTTAAAATGAGGATTCAAACGTCCAAACTACTTTCAAATTTTCTCGAATATTCTCAAGAATTCAAAAATTATAATAAAATTATAATCCATTCTCTTTTCTCCTTTGAGCGAAATAATAAAATTATAATCCTCCAATCGAATTGTTGTTCTCCTCATCTATCCTCTTTTGATCCTTCTCGGGAATCCTGATTCTCGCTTTTCTTTGAGAATGTTGTTTTATGCCTTGCAATGCTTTTCAATGCTTTTTAGTGATTTTCAATGTTTTTTTTTCAATACTTTATCTTCGTCAAACACCTCATAAATAGGACTAGCCCCTTGTAAAATGATTAAGATTTTCTCACACAAGCAAAAGGGTTATGAACTCAAGTAACAATCCTTCAAACATCAACTGGCCAATTACTTAGGCGTAGAGACTGTCTGTAAAGATAAGCGTATAGGACATAGCGTCGTAGCCCCTTTCCTAATACGTAACCAAACTGAACTCTTAAAACGAATCTCTAATTTTCTTTTCTTTAGTTTCTTTTGGAAGTAAACTAAAGTGGCGACTCTCAATTCAATTAGATAGATATATTCGTGAGTGTATCGATTTAAAAACTATATGGGCCAATTCAAAAGGGAGTGTATGCCAAATTAAAAAGGGCATACGCCAGAAAGGAAGCGAAACGAGAAAAAACGCGTAAAAGTATGATGGGAGAACTGAATTATTTCCTCGGTCTTCAAGTTTGTCAACTTGAAGATGACACAATCATCAACTAGGCAAAGTACACTAGGGAGCTGCTAAAGAAGTTTGGCATGGAGAACTACTCTGCAGCAACTCCAATGAATTTTTCAAGCAAGCTTGACAAATATGAAAATGACAAAAGTTTTGACATCACTGTTTATAGAGGGGTCATTGGTTCTCTACTCTACCTAACTGCTAGTCGGCCAAATATTTTGTTTGTCGTCGGCGTCTGTGAAAGATTTCAGGCTAACTCTAAACAATCTCATTATGTTGCTTCTAAGTGTATTTTGAAGTATTTAAAGAGAACTCAAAATGTGAGACTATGGTATTTAAATGATTCCATTTTCAATTTAACTAGCTATTCTGATGTAGACTATGCAGGGTGCAAAATCGATCGGAAGAGTACCATTGGAACTTGCCAGTTCCTTGGTGATCATCTAATTTCTTGGTTCAACAAGAAGTAGACGTTCATCACCACGTCTACAGTAGAGGTTGAATATCTTGTTGCATGTAGTTGCTGCTCTCAGCTCTTGTGGGTTCAACAACAGCTGAGGGACTATGACATTGAGACAGAAGAGTCATCAATCTTCTACGACAACACTAGTGTTATAGTGATCACATACAACCCGGTGTTGCACTCTCAGACGAAGCATATCGAAATCCGATACCATTTCATTTGGGAGCATGTTAGTTAGAAGCATATTCGTCTTAAATATGTCCCAACAAATCAGCAAGTGGTAGACGTGTTCACAAAGTCACTCCCCGAGACTAAGTTGTCTTACTTTAGAAATATTTTGGGTCTTGTAGACCTCAATTGATTTATTTCTCAGTTAATCATGCACAAATTGAGGGAGAAATTTGTTGATTAAGGTGGCTGGACAAACGTGTGTAGACAGATGTCTCAATCGGACTGATTAGATTAGTCATCTAAAGAAACCACGTACTTAGACGAGTTGTTGCTTAAGCAACTTGCAAATTAAGCTTTGTTAGACGTCTATTTGTAAGACAGACGTTTGAAGCATCTGTAGACGTGCGTAGTTAGACGTCGTCCGAATAGATGCATGTTAGACGTTTGTAGACGAGCGTAGTTAAACGCCGTACGAATAAGACGTCTACCCAACTTAGACACAAGACATGCGAATAGTATAGACGACGTCTAACTATGTGTGTCTTTAGACGTCTCATCTTCGGACGAATGGGACAGCTGTCCATCCCATGTACTTTTCCCGCCCATAAATTTAACAGTCATATTTCGAATAACTTGAAGACACGTGTCTCTCAATGTTACAAATATGACTATTATATCTAACGATTTATTTCTTTCCATTTTAAATTAATGATGGATTTTATGATGGTTTTTAACTTACGTCTTTTCTTTTAAATGATGACTTTATTGGGAACAAATTTTTGAATTAAATGACGATTTACTTGTAATGATAACTTTTGTAGTTATGTGTCAGTCATACTCTATAAAGAGTAACTAATATATCTGAAGAGATTCACTATCTTCTTTGTAAGTCTGAATACTTCTTATCTCTCTCTAAAAATCTCTTGAGTTTCCGATCTGCGTGCAACCATAAGACCTCTCCCTCTTTCAAAATATAAAGCAAAGAAATGGACTCTTTTGCTCTAAACACTCTACAAATAAACTTTAAGCCTGTCTCTTCTTCGATAATTCTAGAAATGGTTGAAATATTTACATCTCTTGAAATTTTTGACCTAAGAAAGTTCCTCGTAGGACCTGTCATCATTCACGAACCCGGGGTTCGTGAGTTCTTTGAGCCTGCAAGAATAATAGGCGATAGAATTATCCTAACAACAATAAAAGGAGATGAATCTCATTTGGTGAAGAAACTTTCGCTCTATTTTTTTAGCTTCCTTCAGAGGGATTATCAGAGTTCCCCACCTCTCTATATGATATCTTATCTGAGATTAAACTTGTTTTATCAGATACCTCCTTCCCTATCAAAACTCACGAAAAGAAGTCTTCCTTAAAACCTGAGTTTTCCATTCTCAATGAAATCATTTCTAAATCCCTCTTGGCTAAGACAACCACTAATGTCTACTCCAAAAAGATCTTTGAGATGATGGTGGCTATAACCAGGGGAATAACCATCAAGTGGTCAAAAATCATCTTCGATAACTTGGTGAAGATGATCTCTTCTCCAAGGAAGCCAATTGGGTATGCTTCTCCGCTCAGCATGCTGCTCACCTATCTATGAGTTAATGTTGTACATGGGGTCCTCATTAAGTCTTCGAAAGTTTTAGATAATCAAAGAGTTTATGACTTTATCCTTAGAGTAGGAAGAGCAAAGGTCAAGAGAAGAAGTCTGACGCTCCAAAGGGGTCTAAAAGCATATTAAGACTTTGTTCTTCCCGATGATGTCAAAAGGGGGGGAAATAATTGGTCTGCAATCAAGGGGGAAGATCAGGCAAAAAGGGCTTTAATCTAGGGAAGAGAAGGATAGGAGTGTCCCATTTCGAGAAAATTTTGTTTTTTGTCTGTTAATGGGAAACTTTGATTATATATGAAATCTAATTGACTGGAATATTTACTAGTTTCCTGATTTTCTAACTAAGTTTTAACATCATCAAAAATGGGAAAATTGTTGAGTCAAGTCAAATTGATTAAAAATAAACTTAGGAAATAAACTTATTTAAAACAACTCTATTTAATTGTGGGTTAACAGTATTTTGATGATGTGCGAATTAATAAAAGTAAAACTTAGTTATGCACATGCAAAGCTGAAGAGCTTAATTTAATATCGCAAACGAATAAGACTAATCTGTGAAACTATTTTGTGTAGGCACAAATCTAAAGGATTATGCTACTTTAGACGTGGTCTGAAGCAGGCGTTTATAGACATCTTGCTACTTCAGACGGAGTCTGGTGTACGCGAGTAGACGTCGTCTAACTCTTTTAGATGTGGTCTAAAGGAAAGCGCAGTTAGACACGGTCTAACTCCTTTAGACGTGGTCTAAAGGAAAGCGCAGTTAGACGCAGTTTAACTCCTTTAGATGTGGTCTAAAGGAAAGCGTAATTATACGTCGTCTAACTCATTCTTAGACGCGGTCTAAAGGAAAGCGTAGTTAGATGCCGTCTAACTCCTTCTTTGACGCGGTCTAAAGAAGAAGCGTAGTTAGACGCCGTCTAACTCCTTCTTAGACGTGGTCTAAAGAAGAAGCGTAGATAGACGCCATCTAACTCCTTCTTAGACACCGTCTAAAGAAAAAACGTAGTTAGACGTAGTTTAACTCCTTCTTAGACGTGGTCTAAGGAGTGCGCGTAGTTAGACGCCGTATAACTCCTTCTTAGACGCGGTCTAAAGGAGAACGTCTGATGCCTTACTCTAGCAGCCGTCTAAAGGAAGCATCCGTCTAACTACGTACTCAGCCCATCTACAATTACTGTTTTCAACAATCTGACAAGCCAGTTGATCCAAACAAATGAAAGACTGCCACGTACACGTTTATCATTCAAATTGCCCACGTTGTATCTCTCCAGTACAACACAATATCAGAGGATATTTGGCGCACTACATGTCTTGTACAGCCACGATCTCAATGCAGAGTTTGTTGTACTCTCGTACTATTGGCAGCCGTCCAACGGACACATGTCACGTGTTCTAGAAGAAGATTCGACCATTGGTGTACTTCAAGTATAAATTGCAACTCAATGACAATAGACGAACTGCCTCTCGAAGTGATTTTTTCCCTTGATATATTATTGCTTAAGATCTGATTATCCAATCTCTCTCAAGCCCAAGCACAAACTACTCACTGTCTCACTGTGTGATTACTCTAGAATTAGTATATTGTCTTTTCTATGTGAAATCTCAGTGTTGTAACTCCTTTAGACGTGGTCTAAAGGAAAGCGCAGTTAGACGCGGTCTAAAGGAAAACGCAGTTAAAATATCGAATTGAAGTGTGTAAGCTATTAACAATAGCCAGACCACAGTCTCTATTATCAACCTCAATTGATTAGTCTCTATTAACACTTATTCACTTTGAATTCAAATTGATTAGTCATCGCATGTCTATACAACCTCAATTGAAGTTCTTTTTTGTCCTAAAAAAACGTACACACTTCCAATCCGTTTTCAATGGTTAATTGGTTATTACACTATATTTGATTAAGGACTTATGTTGTTTGTCTACATCTATTTAATCTTAGAAAAATGTTTAAGAGATTCATAATAATTAACGAGATTTAAATAAAAAATGATTAAAAAATCTGATATAAGAGAGTACACAAATGGAACCTTAGAATTAAGTTTTTTAAACTAGACATTTGTTTGAACATGATTGCGATATAATTTTAGAAGCATGTATGAATTTTCCTCATAATTTTTGGGGGTCAATATAACTCTTTTTAAACTATTGATCTAAAAATATAGGACGATGAATATAAATAAGCTTCTATTGACAAATGCCTAGTTTACAGAAATCAATGATTTAGAACATATAGAAAGATTATAGCAATTAGAATTATAAATTTACATAATGCATTACATTTACTTGCACAAGATAGAATTGAAGACATTTCTAAAACTCAATTAGTTTGAAATAAATAGGACAATGTATGAGACATGTAAGATGTGGTCCAACAATTTATCATTCGCATCACTGTAATATGGGTCAAAACATTAGGATAGAATGTTTAAAATGGTATTGCAAGTAAACTCCATGTAGTACACACAAAGAAATAATATGATACAAGTATATGACATCAATGATAAATAGTTGCTGGAGCCTAAATAAAATAGAAATGAGTTCCTTACAGATGGATGCTCTTGTGACTTTGGAGAATGGTCATTAGCCTTGGGTTCTGCTTCTCCCAGAAGCACAGCTGGAAGAAAAGCTCTGATATAGAATAAAATAAGTGCTTTATGACTCAATATTGTAGCTTAAAAACTAATTAGAAGAAAGCAACATGAGAAAATCATCATGCAACTCCTTGTTCAAGAAAAAGGCAATAAACATTAGGCATAACAATCTGATGGCACAAACCTAAGGACAGACAAGCTTTCATAAAATGCTTTGGTGTCTTCATCATCCCAGATTGCTTCAAGAACTAAAGAATCTTTCCAAGAATTTGGTAATGATGATTCCCCCATAGTAGTAACCCTGGTTGTGTGGCCATCCTCTGGCATTACTGGAGGTTCCATGTCAAGAGCTTAAAGCACAGTTGAAAGCACGAGTAGTATACTTCTTTTAGATTGAAGAATCTCATGAATCCATAAAGCACAGTTGAAAAGAATACAAGGGGAAGAACAAATGGATAACCAACAGGAAAGTGAAAGTGCACAACCTGATTGGACTTTACTATTAAAAGAAGGAATGTTGACATTAGTTAGGAAACCCAATCAATGATCAAACAAATAAAGTAGCTTATATATGTTATATAGCAAATAGAGATGTCCAGCCGCATTCGTGGTTGGAGGTTACTCAACTAAAAGACCCTCTCTAGCCATATTAATAGCTGATAAAATTACATAAGAAACAACAATGACATCTACATCATTAAACCTTCAATAATTGATAAATTAGTCAAAATGCACTTGCAGGAGACACCAAAAAGAGCCGATCAAGTACTTAAACAGACGAGTTAAGACAAGTTTTTCAGTCACCTCATCAACTACTTGTTGTCCTGACAGTGGAAGTCCAAGGAAGGTTCTCGCTTGTCGAGCAAGGATGGCAAGAAGAGACAGATTCGTCTGTGTTGCCTCACGGTCCTTAAAATGCTCCATACTGGTAAGATCCTTGATGATATTAACAAAAATACTACAATCGTCTATTCCTCTAACAAAGTACAGCTCTAGGAGGAGCTTTTAATGTGCTACGCTTCTTCATCGATAGTAAACTAGTCGTGTTTATTGATATCTCTCTAAAATCCACTATAGAATCAGCTGCTTCGAGTTGAATTGTGTGGTCGAAGGGTATAAAACAGATGATAGTAAACTAGTCGTGTTTATTGATATTTTAAAAGGAATACACTGACAAAAGGAAACAACATATATGTAGTAACATTTCTCGGCGGTCCATTCGTGCAGCAGAGCATGGCTGAAAACCATAAAGAAAAATAACAAAATGCTTTAATGAATAATATGAGCATTCAGTTGCTGGACATTTATTTAAGAGAAATCTAGGATGCAATTATTGAACAAGATAAAATGCTAACAAATTCAAATGGACTAAACCACTCTAAGATTTATTCTACATCTGAACGATTGAAAAACCATAGGACCATAGGAACTTTTAATAGTTTGAGATCATGACTAATTGTTCAAAGGCAAGTTTTTTCCAAAGAACCATGGGAACTAAGGATTATCTATAACAGAAATTAAGCATTTCAAACTTATATAAGCCAACACTGGCCTTAAACAAAAAGGACAAAATGTTCTCCTACATTCACTAAAATATCTCTAAAGTAAAGTTATACACACAAAGATTCTGTTTCATAAGAGAATGAGTTACTACAGCTGCAAACTACCATAACATACTTATTTATCTAATCACCTGAACAACAGCTTGAATATCAGAAGACCGTAGCTTTGCCTCACTGATGGCTGTCACTTCTTTAGTAACAAATTTGCTCATGTTGACATTTCTCAACTCATCCATCAAACTGTCTCTCTGTTCTTCATTAATCTGCTTAAGTTTCTTAATAACAGTTGTATTGCGTTTTATGCTGGAATCTAATGTCGATGAAAAATGTTGTCTGTAATTAGTCAGCACAACAACCACATCAATATGATATACTTTAGATTCTAAAAACACAATTAGCAGAAAACATTGAACAAATTACAGTAACTAAACTTCATAGATAGTTTCAAAATTTTCATTTGTTAGATTAAAGAAGGTTCAAGTAGAAAAATTATAGTACGCTTTATTTTATTCAGTAAAATCAGAAAGATCCCATGCACCTATTACCAATGAGATAGGATGGAGAGATGTTAATGCCACTATTGGGAAGGTGAATAAAGAATAAGCATTAAGTAAAAAAGTCATTGAAATCGTGAAAAGACCAAATCACATCTGCAAGAACACTAAAATACTTGGAAAAAACTTATCAAATACCATCTTCTTAAACACAATTATAGGCTAAAACTTGCAAGAAAGGCTACAAGAACACCTTCCAATATACCAACCCAGAGTAGCTCAAGGAAGTAAGAGTCTTTGGACTTAAGAGGTTAAGATCTCAAGTTCGATTCACACTTAAACACCTTGATTGAAGTGGAGGAGCATTGACAGTGGTTTATTGTGCTAGCCACCTTCAGGGAAAACTAAAATCTGGTCTAAAAAATATTCCAATATAGTCAATAACCCTGGTCATCATGCAAATCCTTGTTCAAGAAAAAGGCAATAAACATTTGGCATAACAATCTGATGGCACAAACCTAAGGTCAGGCAAGCTTTCATAAAATGCTTTGGTGTCTTCATCAGAATTTGGTAATGATGATTCCCCCACAGTAGTAACCCTGGTTGTGTGGCCATCCTCTGGCATTACTGTAGGTTCCATGTTAAGAGCTTCTGCCAATCTGAAACATTTCTAAAACTCAATTACTATTAATGGATCTGTATTGCATAAGAAGCATTTCTAATAATACTCATTACTAGAACTAACATAGAAACCAATTAATAAAATTGATGCCTTACAGCGTGCGCTGACTGAAGAAGTTCTGCAGCGGAATCATGGTATGAATGAAATGCATTCCTGAAAAATTTCTTCTGATCTGCTGTGATATTAAGGTCCTTGGAAAACTGAAATAACAGAATATGAACACAAGGAAAGAACTGAAACATGTGAATATGGGATACTACAAATAAAATGTCATTGAAATCGTGAAAAGACCAAATCACATCTTCAAGAACACTACAACACCTGGAAAAAACTTATCAAATATCATCTTCTTAAACACAATTCTAGGCTAAAACATGCAAGAAAGGCTACAAGAACACCTTCCAATATACCAACCCAGGGTAACTCAAGGAAGTAAGAGTCTTTGGACTTAAGAGGTTAAGATCTCAAGTTCGATTCTCACTTAAACACCTTGATTTAATTGGAGGAGCCATGACAATGGTTTGCTTTGTCTAGTAAAATCTGGTCTAAAAAATCTTCCAATATAGTAATATTAACATCCATCCAAAATCTCCACTTTTGTTAGAGATTTGGGTCTTTGAGAAGTTACAGGTCATCATGGGGCTACTAACAAAAGAATAATTTTTGATGATGTTACAATGAGTGTATTAAATAGGGCCATTTGAGCCTTTCTTGCAAGTTCAATGAACCATTTGAACTAATCAATAGTTCAGTGGTCCATTTGAGGCCTTTCGTGCAAGTTACTTAAATTCATAGCCATAAGCACTCCAAAGAAATGCCAATACCGCAGGACAACACAAAAATATGTAATTCATAATAACATTTTGAAATATCTAACCAGGTCTTTCAGGATTCAAGTTACTTTGCCGAAGAGCAATTTTAGCCTCCACTAGTTTTTTTAATTCTTCATGACGAGCGGCTGTTTCCTGCTATTGAAAACAGAAGGAAAAAAATCTTGTGTAAAGAAAAAAATCCTCTAAAATTTAATAATGAAGAATATCACAACTACTTCTCAATCCACGAAAAGTAAGAGGAGCAAAAATGCATTGCAGAAAAGACTGCAATGTTTCTTAGTAGTATTATTAATTACTAAAAAGAAGCAGAACAACAATCATGTGTAAGAATTTCAGTATCAGGCTAAAAAAGGGGACATAGATGTAAGATAACCCAAAGAAACATGTACACCCCCAGTACTAGATAAGTTTGAGCCTTGGAAAGACAACTAGAACTTAACTAAACTTAGTCATGCACAAACACCAGAAGTAGAAGTCTATGTCCATCGAACTGTAGAGACTCATATTAGACTTAACAGTTTTGCGCATCTTTCTATATTATAGGAGAATGATATATGTGAAAGTAAATTACAATTTCATGATACCATCCAAGTGGTGCAAATGATTATGCATGATGTGCAAGTGGAGGATCTGAGAAAAAACAATGAAAAATGGCAAATAAAATTTCACCTGTTAATAGAGTCTTGTGTACTAAAATATAGAACATGGCAACATAATTGGACATCAGTTGATAACAAACAACTAAGACATGTCCTAGAAACATTATTCATACACATATAAATCTACTGAACTTACTTCACCATCTTGCTTGGCATGATTCTCACTACCAGCACGACTTTCATCCTCAGTTTGATCCATTGCTAAATAATAGTCAGCTGTTACTGTTAGAATAACAAATTGAATCAATGATCAGCAAGTCTTTCTTTTTAAATAAAAAAATTGAAAATGCATATTTACCAAAATCTTCACGAACAAACTAGATGTATTCACAGTAGAAAAATTATATAAAGAGAAAAGACAAGGCTGGAACAGATGGTTACAGTTAATTGATCAATTAGATCTCGGCTCACACATCCTGGCAGCCTCTGCAACATACCATCCAAGTTTGTCCCCTCTAGTCCCTTAAGTTTCTCCTTTTCATTTTCTATTTTTCTTTCAGCATCTTTGTCTTTTCCTTTCTCTTTTTCAAGATCCTTACACTTTTCCTTTTCTTTTGCATCTGTCTTTGGCTTTCTCATTGTTCCCCTCCTGAACAACTGCAGCTTCACGGGAAGCCTCTACAGGTTCTTGGCTAACGCTCTGACTTTGGTCTGGCTCATGTAAATCCTATGTGTATACATATTGAAGTTAAGAAAAATAAAATCAATAGTTACTCGTATATTACACTATACATATTTTTCATTAATTATAGACGTTAGGTAGCAGCAACAAGTGGGACAGAAAAAAAAAGCAGATTGGAATGAAATATCAAATCTTCCTTGACTAGGAGGTTCAACATCATAAGATCTTATTCAAACAACCAAACCTTGCAGATATCTTATTTGTATGGCCAGGTAGTGACAATTTTAACATATCACACTGCTAAGTAGATTGCAAAAAGAAATTGCAAGCTGTGTTTAGAGAACAATTATGACACGGTTTAAATGGATGCCACTAATTTATCATTCGCATCACTGTAATATGTGTCAAAACATTAGGATTGAATGTTTAAAATGGTATTACAGGTACACTCCATGTATTACACACAAAGAAATATTATGATACAAGTATATGACATAGTTGTTGGAGCTTAAATAAAATAGAAATAAGTTCCTTACAGATGGTTGCTCTTGTGACTTCGGAGAATGGTTATTAGCCTTGAGTTCTGCTTCTCCCAGAAGCACAGCTGGAACAAAAGCTCTGATATAGAATAAAATAAGTGCTTAATGACTCAATATTGTAGATTAAAAACTCATTAGAAGAAACCAACAGGAGAAAATCATCATGCAAATCCTTGTTCAAGAAAAAGGCAATAAACATTTGGCATAACAATCTGATGGCACAAACCTAAGGTCAGGAAAGCTTTCATAAAATGCTTTGGTGTCTTCATCAGAATTTGGTAATGATGATTCCCCCACAGTAGTAACCCTGGTTGTGTGGCCATCCTCTGGCATTACTGTAGGTTCCATGTTAAGAGCTTCTGCCAATCTGAAACAAACAATTTTTTTGGGGTGGGGTAGAGAGTTAACAGTGTGAAAGCACGAGTAGTATACTTCTTTTAGAATGAAGAATCTCGTGAATCCATAAAGCACAGTTGGAAAGAATATAAGGGGAAGAACAAATGGATAACCAACAGGAAAGTGAAAGTGCACAGCCTGATTGGACTTTACTATTAAAAGAAGGAATGTTGACATTAGTTAGGAAACCCAATCAATGATCAAACAAATAAAGTAGCTTATATATGTTATTCACAATATCGATTCTTCCAGAGAGACTTCTCATATTGTTATTAGCTGTAATCTAATACTTGCTGAGTATGAATAAATCTCATTTAAACACTTGTTTGGCAAATATAAATTTGGATTTAATCTAAAATCCTTTTACAAATTAATATTATTTTAATTTATTTTTAAAAAAAAAGGATAAAGCCTTGATTAATAAATTTTTAAGTACTTTATTAATGAATGTACAGTCCAAAACCATATTTTATTTTTAAATATTACATTTCTTTTTATTTAATAATTTATAAATATTTTATCATATATAAAGTAATCCAAAACAAACAACTAAGAACAAAGTTAGTAACAACTTCCAGAACAAAATTCTTAATAGAAAATAATTGTTTCTAACGAAAATGAAGGCTTCAACCGTCACAATAGTGGCAGGACAAAATATTTGTCAGGAGGGAATACTGGGTCAAAACAGAAAGTCGTAATCAGTTTAAAAGAGGAATACTTAATCAAATGTTGCACATATTCAGATTAAGAGGTCAATCATAACCTGATTCCAAATGATTCACCATGGACTATAAAATCAAATTGAAGTGTTGTGCATATGAAGAAAAGCATAACAACTAGTAGACAATATCTTTTAGAAGTGGAACGCAATTTAATAACTTACGCTGATACACCTCGAAGCAGATGATCATAAGCTCGTCGCAACTTCTCATACGTTGAAGCATTTTCATCATTTAATTCACCTTTGGCATTTAGAATCTTGGCAATTTCTTGCTCCATTTGGCAAAGTGACTTGATGTCAAAGTGAAAGATAAAATATAACATCAATAGCAGCAGTTTAATGGATATTTTATGTACGGTAGGTAGATGAGGTAAACATATTCGACAATTAATGGATCTGTATTGCATAAGAAGCATTTCTAATAATACTCATTACTAGAACTAACATAGAAACCAATTAATAAAATTGATGCCTTACAGCGTGCGCTGACGGAAGAAGTTCTGCAGCAGAATCATGATATGAATGAAATGCTTCCTGAAAATTTTTCTTCTGATCTGCTGTGATATTAAGGTCCTTGGAAAACTGAAATAACAGAATATGAACACAAGAAAAGAAATGAAACATGTGAATATAGGGTACTACAAATAAAAAGTCATTGAAATCGTGAAAAGACCAAATCACATCTTCAAGAACACTACAACACCTGGAAAAAACTGATCAAATACCATCTTCCTAAACACAATTCTAGGCTAAAACATGCAAGAAAGGCTACAAGAACACTTTCCAATATACCAACCCAGGGTAGCTCAAGGAAGTAAGAGTCTTTGGACTTAAGAGGTTAAGATCTCAAGTTCGATTCTCACTTAAACACCTTGATTGTGAGAGTAAATTACAATTTCATGATACCATCCAAGTGGTGCAAAATTATTGTGCATGATGTTCAAGTGGAGGATCTGAGAAAAGGCAATGACAAATGGCAAATAAAATTTCACATGTTAATAGAGTCTTGTGTACTAAAATATAGAACATGGCAACATAATTGGACATCAGTTGATAACAAACAACAAAGACATGTTCTAGAAACATTATTCATACACGTATAAATCTAGTGAACTTACTTCACCATCTTGTTTGGCCTGATTCTCACTACCAGCACGAGTTTCATCCGCAGTTTGATCCATTGCTAGATAATAGTCAGCTGTTACTGTTAGAATAACAAATTGAATCAATGATCATCAGCAAGTCTTTCTTTTCAAACTAACTAATAGGAAATTAGGGAGAAAATTTTCCTAGAATAGCTAATCATGAAAAGGCATAACATACAACCCAAAAAACAGAGAAAATGGTACACTCAATCAAACTGCCTATAAATTAATTGAAGAGAAATGTGCAAGTGGAAAAAGAACGGTACTATCTGAACCTATTCTTCCCATAATTAATGATCCGAACTAAATGAATTACATGTCAGAAAAACAATCACTCCTAATCCAAAAATACAATTATCAGAGTTTCTGTGGAAATTGGTGATTCCTGCGGCTATTTAGAAATAGACACTTACACCCAAGAAATGCGACATCTGCAGTATGCAATAATTCAAATGGGGATAATATATATATATATATATATATATATATATATATATATATATATATATATATATATATTGCGTCCTATATTATTTCATTCCTTACAAAGAAACCCTTATATTAATTTATTTTGTAATAAAGACATTAATTGTTTTATATATATATTCAACAACTGAATTTGAAATTAAAATCATAATTATATATAAGCATGAAAATTTGTCCTACCTAATTTTTAAATAATATTATTATTTTTAATAATATTAAAATAATATTTTGAATTTTAATATTTAAAATAACTCAAAATTGAAATTAAAATCAAATTATGTGTAATTAACCCTAAATAGAAAAAATAAATAAATATTCAAAAATAATATAAGGTTAAAATGTTTTATTTATTTTCATAAATAAGCCAAGAAGGGATTAAAATTATTTAATTAAGATTTTAAACATAAATTATATTTAATTTACCGTTTAAAACAATTAAATAAATACTCAAAAAATAAAAATATGAACATAATTTTTATTATATTTATAGAAATATTTTTTTGTGAAATTTTTGGTGAAAAAAACGCTAAAGAATGGATTAAAAACCGATATCAAATAATCTCTTTTATAAAAAAATAAATCTGATAATTCAGTGCAGCAGGAATTATGTTTAATTTTTGCGTGTGGGAAATGACCTCAACGCTATGACTCACACTCCCGTCCTAAACGGACGGTCTCTACTTCGAAATAGTCGGTCATTTGAATGTTAAAGGGTTATTACAGGGAAATTTCATCAAATAACCCTGAAAAAAAAGGTGTTATTTAAAAAATAATCTAGCCAAAAAGAAATTTTCAAAAGTAACTTTTTTATAAAAAATTGACCATTTTACCCTTCATTAATATATTTTTATTTCCGTTTCTTTTCCCCTGATTTTCTCTTCTCTTCTTTTCCTCTTCTCCCCAGGCGACCGCTGCGCTCCCACTTCTCTCCCCCGTTACTAACATCCCTCATTCCCCGACGATCGCCAAGCAACGCCAGACGCTTCACCGCGCGACTACTATATTCAGGTGAGTTTTTATTTTTTTTTCCCGCTTGCATGCTGAGTATGATAGGTTTTAGGGTTGTAGAGTTTTAGGTTTTTAGGTGAATGGTTTGAATGAGTATGAATGATTATTATTCTGACTAAATGTGTGAGAATCTTTCTGTATTTTACGTCCCACGCAAATTGCATTTTTTGTGGGACGCAATTTACAATTTGCGTCCCACAAAAAATGCAATTTGCGTTCCATACAAAATGCAATTTGCGTGAGACGTAAATTGATGAAAAATGCATTATGCGTCCCACGAAAAATGCAATTTGCACACTTTGCGTCCCCATCAGCATTCATTTAACAAACTGTTTCTTTGCAAATGGCACCAACCAAAGCCATTATTAATAATTTTGATGGTCGTGTTTCATGGAAATCCACCGGCACCCGCTTGACAAAGATAAATGAGAGGTTTACTCACCTTGATCTTTTGGATAGGGCTTTGCAGACCCAATTCTAGCATTTATGAAAAGCCCCGACAATATTTTTCTCAGGAACAATACTCCATCAGATGCTGATTAGGAAAATCAGCTCAAATTCGAAGGAGATAAGGTTCATGGTCAATGGTGAGGAGGTCTGATGGGGCATGAAGGATTATGCCTTGGTGATAGGCTTTAACTTTGGCAGATTTCTTTGGGTGGAAAACAAGCAAGGTGAAGAATGTCCATCCCTGATCCAAAAATATTTTAGTGGTAAAATGATGGTTAGAGTGAGAGGTTGAAGTTTGTTTCCTCCAATGCTCTGATAAGGAGGATGCATGGAAGATGGGACTCATATACCTTATTTATCAGTACCTCTTCGCAGTTGTTAATAGGACGATGGTAAGTATGGAAATCTTCCGCATGGTGGAGGACATGGAGATATCCTCTTCGCAGTACCTCTTCGCAGTTCGAATATCAATATACATTTAAATAAACACATTTAATACATTTAGAATATGTCCAAATAAATAAACAAACAAACAGTTAGATAAATATATCATCAATCATCTTGTGTGATTCACTATCATCATATAATTAAACCCAGATCACATAATTCCTTAAACTAAAAATCACATAATGCCAAAAGAATTGATCATTAAACTACAAAGCCACTCTTGTTGATGCATCATTTCCAATTTATTAAAACAACTCTTTTTTATTCATGCCAAAGGTTGTGCACTAAATTGTGAAGGTTGTGTACTAGATTGTTTTGCAGTAGATGGTGCAGGCATCATTGTTGAGCATGTTTCCTTGTTATGGCATCGACCACCGCATGAGCTGCACAGTCTCTATTCCTTACGAGGCTCTCCTTGTGATGGCCTACGCTTTGTTGTTTTTCGTCCTTTCTTAATCTTGATAGGGAGTTTTAGGCACACTCGTTCTTTGATATTTTCCGGAATATCCTAAGAACCTTCAATGTAAACTGGATAACATATCTCCGCATATGTATTGCACCACGCTTCAATTAAGTAAAATTTGGAAAATGTGATTTAAGTCATAAATTCAATCTTAGAATTAAACAACTAACTACATTGTGATTTAAGTAAATTCTCTAATCTTGAGAAACACTCATAGGGAACAGATTTCCGGGAACGGGTAGCAGCCAAGGCATGTGTACAAGGAAGACCAGATACATCAAATACCCTACAAGTACATGTTCGAGCTTGAAAGTCAACTTGAAAAAATCATATTCACCGTCATGCACATGGAACTGGAATCAGTTAAGCGGATTAATATTGTAGAATATGGCCTTCTCGGCTTAGTCACGTAAGAACTTTTCATAATATGGAGATAAACGTTATGTGTGATTGAAAAAATTTTCTCTTCTTTGATGAAATCATACTTGTATTGTGAATCTTAAATAGTTAGTTAAGGTTGATATATAATATTTTCTAGCATCCCTGCTTTGACTATTAAAGCTCTCGACATAATTGTTTGTCATTTGACTATATCGCGAACCGGGAAAAAAAGCACGACTCCATCTCTCAAGTCCTATTTGTTTCGGATAGTCAACAATCCGAGGGTCCTTAGCCTTGATCTATCAAAATGCTGATGGAATTGTGACATATGTATGCGCGAGAGGCCATATCAAACTCAAAGTGACAGTTATCGATTTTAAATTTGGCCATAATATTCATTTTCATGTGGTATGTGCATGCACCGTGATGTGCTTCTGCAAGAAACCGAAGACAAGACATTGACAATACTTGGATATTTATCGGATACGAAGACGAGATCCAGGACTAATCCAATTGTCACTCTTAGTTGTTGCATAAAACATGTCCAAGAGTTATTATTCTCCAAATCAACGACGCCAAAAGCAGCGGGATATAGTTGTTCATTCGCAACCAATAGTTGACATCTAACATTGTGCTTAAGAAAGCTAGCATCAACGCACAATATAGGACGACAACAACTTCTGAAACCCCTAATTGAGACGCCTAAGGACATGAACATATACCTGAAGTGACCATGCTCATCTGTCTGAATGTCAGTTATGGTACATGGGTTATTCTTTGCCAACATGAACATGAACATGAATATTATTCTTTGACCACGTTGTATCTAGAGTACACCACAATATTAGAGGATATTTGGCGCACTACCTGTCTTGTACGACCACGATCCCAATGCTCAGAGTCTGATGTACTGTCGTACTATTGGTGACCGTTCAACGGAAACATGCCACATGTTCTAGAAGAAGATTCGACTGTTGGTGTACTTCAAGTATAAATTGCTACTCAAGGACAACGGACGAACTGCCTCTCGAAGTGATTTTTGCCCTTAATATACCATTGCTTAAGCTCTATCTCTGATTATCCAATATCTCTCAAGCTCAAGCATAAACTACTCACTATCTCACTGTGTGATTACTCTATAATTAGTATACTATCTTTTTTGTGTGAAATCTCAATGTTGTAAGTTGAATAGAGGGTGTTCGGTTCAATAGAGAGTTAGCTATAAGTTTAGAAGTAGTCGGTTGTTAAGTCCTGTAGTTTCTAACTGGGTTTGTGTAGTGTGTTCTATACAAATCAAAGCCTTTTAGTGAATATCCTTCTGGTTGTGGAAGAAGGGGTGACGTAGGAGTTTTATCTCCGAACATCCATAAAACTCCCTATGTTCTTTACTTTCTGCCATTTACATTCATCTGTCTAAAGCTTCAAATCCAACAAACGGCATCGCACTTTAATTGAACTTGTTTAAGAGTCTGTAAAGATTTGCGAAGAATATAAACAGATCTTAATCCCTCACATGATTAATATCGAATTGAAGTGTGTAAACTATTAACAATAGCCAGTCCATAGTCTCTATTGTCGACATTGATCATAACAAGTGGTATTAGAGCCTCGTCTTCTATTCTCAAGCATCATAAGATCCGAAATCATGTTTATGGCTGCCACAAACAAGTGGTATTTTATTGCTTTTCAATGTTTTTATTTTCAATGCTTTATCTTCATCAAACACCTCATGAATAGGACTAGCCCCTTGCAAAATGATTAAGATTTTCTCACACAAGTAAAAGGGTTCCGAACTCAGAACAAAAACGTAACAATCCTTCAAACATCAACTAGTCAATTACTTAAGAGTAGAGACTATCTGTGATAGGATCGGCGTAATCAATAGAGACGGGGGTCTGGCTATTGATAACGGCTTCGGATAAACGATTTGATAGAAATCCTATTAGGGATTTAAATCATTTTCT
Source organism: Impatiens glandulifera (assembly GCF_907164915.1). NCBI lineage: Eukaryota > Viridiplantae > Streptophyta > Magnoliopsida > Ericales > Balsaminaceae > Impatiens > Impatiens glandulifera. The sequence goes on along the minus strand of NW_025919525.1, from coordinate 57,351 downwards.
ATTCTTCACAAACCCTTGCAAACTCTTGAACGATTCAAGTGCGAAAATGTTTGATCAAGTTTGAAGCTAAGAACCAAAGAATGAGAAGATGACAGAAAGAAAAATAACACAATAGTTTGTTTATGAATGTTCGGAGCAAATTCTCCTACGTCACCCCTTCTTCTAACCACCGGAAGTATTCACTATACGTTTCTTTAGAATCAAATACAATTGAAGGCTAGCTCATTGTTGAACAGAACAGACTTTGTTCAACTTACAGTATATTGAAGAATATCACTCTGCTAGACAATACTTTGATTCTAACTCTCTCTTGATAAACACACAGTAAAGCAAGAAAGCAGCCTTTTAGAATATCAACTTGTATGTTCGCGTATGATTCTTTGAGTATAGATGGATCGATTATTCATCTGTTGTCCTTGAGATTCTTTAAATAGAGAGCAGGTCCCAACGGTTGAATCTTCCATAATGACACGTGGTAAACTTCCAATGGAATGCCTCCATAGTACACAACAGACTCTGAGCACCAGGATCGTGGTCGTACCAATCTGGTAGTGCGTCAAATATTCTTCTAGGATTTCTTGCAAGAAACAAATAGTGGGAAGAATATTTGCTTACATGGCATTAGTTAATTGGTTATAACTGGCTATCGTACTGATCTTCACTGGAAATTGGAGCAGGAGTAGTATACAACTAGTTGATCGTGGGTAGACGGATGCTAGTCTCAAGCAACTACTTAAGCATGGCATTATACATTTTTCACTTAGACTGACCAGTCTAATGAAATTAGATGCCCACGTCTAATAGTAGGATCCATTAGACCACCTAGTCTTATGGGATTAGACGACACGTCTAATTACGGTTCCCTTCAGACTATTCTGAAGGAATTAGACTCCACGTCTAACTCTCATCTGTTAGACTACACGTCTAACTACATTTCCCTTCAGACTAATCTGAAGGAGTTAGACTACACGTCTAACTCTAATCTGTTAGACTATACGTCTAACTCTAATCTGTTAGACTACACGTCTAACTACGTCTGTTAGACTGCACGTCTAACTTCGTCTGTTAGACTGCATGTCTAACTATGTCTGTTAGACTGTACGTCTAACTACGTCTGCTAGACTGCAAGTCTAACTACGCCTGTTAGACTGCACGTCTAACTACGCCTGTTAGACTGCACGTCTAACTACGCCTGTTAGACTGCACGTCTAACTACGCCTGTTAGACTGCACGTCTAACTACGCCTGTTAGACTGCACGTCTAACTGAATGCATCTAACAGCCAATCAGTCTAATGAACCTCATTCAGACTTAGATGTTTTCTATACACCTGCACCAAAAACGATTAGACGGCTTAGATTAAGTTTTAACCCAATATATCATCAAAATTCATTAGTCAAAATACTTTGACGCTTAGTCAAAATAATTTGACCCAACAATTTCCCCCTTTTTGATGATGATGTTAAAACTTTGCATAGATAACAAAATGCACATCCATCATATAAAAGAAATAGTTAAACTTGTTCACCAATCTTATAGAAACACTTTTCAAAAACCAATATTCAGAAACCAAATTTAATGAACCAAGTTCATAAACTAACGGAGGATAGTTTAAGGAAAAGAGATTATTGTTCTTCCCTTTTTATGAGTGGGTCGTTTGGGAAGCGAGGTCCTTCATAGCTGAGTTCTTCACAAGTTAGAAGGTTTTGAAAAGGAGGAAGAGAACTTCCACCACGATCACTTCCACCACTTCGGCCACCACGATCGCCACTACGACCTCCGCCTCTTTTGATTGGCCTGTTGTTATCATCACCGGTTGGCTTTCGCTTTGATCTGGCCTATCGAAACACCACCACCTCTTCTATTGCTATTTTCCTTGCCTTGACTAATAAGATATTTCTCTTTTTCGGCAACAGCCTTAGCATCTTCTTCAGCCTGAACCTTCCTTGTAAAGGAATCAGCATGTTCTAATCTCTCACCATTAGCTCTTCTCATGTTACCTTGAATCTCAACCATCTTATCTCGAATCAAGCTAATTTCATCCATAACCTCATTATGAAGTTCAACGTTAAATTCCCTATCACAATCATTCAACTCGGTCTGCCGTTTGAAGAAGTTCTTTTCAAATTTGGTGTATGACTTGTTGGCGATATGAACCTCGTACGTGTTCTTCTTTAGTGTCTGCTTCATCTCATTGTGGGTTTTAAGAAGATCAGCGAATTCCTTCTTGTTTACTTTCTGAGTCTTCATAATCTTCACCATATTGGATTCCATTACAGTCATATTCTTCTGAAGAGTTGCCATCAATGCTGTCATGGACTTCATAAGCTTTGTACCATCAACAGAAGATCCTTCATTAGATGAAATCTCTTGAGAATCTACTGGAGCGGTCTGAATGTGACTGATGTGGGTGTGCACTTGCATGGACTGCTTGGGTCCATCCTTCTTTGAATCACTTTCAGATTTTTCTTCTTCTTTACCTTCCAAAGTTTCTTCACATATCTTGTGAACCTTATCGGACACATCTCCTGAATGATTGTGAAGGTTGATAATATCGTCATGAATATTTGCAGTAGTGATCAAAGGAGTTGGTCGAGGAGAATCTTCAGAACTTTTGGAAGATGAATCACTGTTGTCTTGTTCCCCCTTAGCGGAAGAACTCTTCTCAAATTCCTTTTCTTTTGAGGGTTCCCCCTTAGAGTGATGTTCATCAGGTTAAAAAACATCGACCTCCTTTTCTGGAGAAGCCTCTGCCTCGATAACAGGGGACTCCAAAATTTCTTCTTCTCAAGTAACAAGAGCTTGAACAGGCTCTTAAACAACTTCTTCTTTTTCAATAGTTGGTTTGGTTTGAACGGGTTCTACAATTTGCTCAATTCTGGGTTGAGCCATTAGACGTTTTTCCTCTGCTGAAAAACTTCCCAGTTCTATAAGAAGAGCAACAATTTGCTCATCTTTATCAACATCACGATCATCGGAAAGATCCATAAGTTCATCTTCATCTGAGGAACTTCCAAATGGACTATCCCTGAGCAATTTGCTCCATGAGCGTACCTGGTAACTATAGAAATGTAATCTTCCATAATCTCGTCCAATCTTTTCAAAGCTTTCTCCTCTGCTTTAACACTCTTTTCAAGAGGGTTGAGATTGGCTCTTCTGGCTTGAAGAATTGGAAAGAGAGCTCTTCCTCTCAAATTTTCTTCAACTAGCTCTTTTCTCTTAAGAGCTTCATAAACTTTCGATGTTTTAACCCATTTTAGGACTCTATTTTCATTGCCGACTAGCTTCAACCATTGATTGCTTATGTCTTTACACTTGATGACCTCATTATACTTAATAGACATTTTGTTCAAGACCCAAGTATCAAAGATCTCGATCTTTTTAGCAGCAATTGCCTTGGCCTGATCTATCATAAGGTTGACAATGCAGGTTGCTTCAGAAACATCATCATTAGGATAGGATGTGACATCTTTCCCTTTTCCAATAACCTGAATTGGCTTTGGAGCGGGCCTTGGTTCCCCAATTGTGATTCCAGTAGTCTGTCTGGTGGAACGCATAATTTCGTGAGTAGACAGGGGTTTAACAAAGAGTCTTGGCGAGGGTTCTACCGGAACAAGCTTTCCAGTCACTAAGGACTCTGTTGGGACAGGATTGGGAACATGTGGCTCTACGACTTGCATAGAGAGGACTTTTTCAATTGCATCACTAGCAACAAGGGTAAGAACTACACCTTACTCTAGTTCAAGAGACACTGTAGCATCAGCAGCTACAAGATCGGGTTGACGGACAGGAGATAGAGCCCTGTCAAGATTTTCAGAATTTGGACGAACTGGCTCAACAGTTGGCCCGACAACAGATTCCACAACAGGAATAAAAACAGACTTATCTTGTTCCAACTCAGGAACATTGAATTTAGGCACTTCGACCTGGGATTGAGAAGGGGTTACCTTTGATGAAGCTTTTACAGACTTAGACGCCCCGGGTGCCTTTGATTTATCTACTCTTGAAACCGAGGACTTGGAGGGCTTTCTTAATTGACTCACAACTAGAGACATGGGAATGGCAGCAAGTTCGACTAGATATTGCCTAACTCTGGAATCGACTATTCCAGAGTCCTTCTTCGAGGAACTCTTAAGACTATTAGAACTAGCCTTTGATTCATTGACAGTCTTTGATCTTTTGGCTCATGTCGACAAGATAAAATTTGTCGGGTGTTTGGAATGAGTAACAAACGTTCCTCCTATCTATTGGCTTGATACTCCCGAGATCGATTCTTTGTTGTTCTTCATTCGGACGAGGGTGTTAGCAACTATGAAGACATTGTACACCCGGGTGGAGTTGATCGGCTAAGAATCCCCCATGGGGACCCCTAAATATTCTAGCAAATAACTCAATTAAGCAGCAAAGTTTATACTTTCTTTGTTCTCTTGGTTGATCGCAAAGCATAGATTCTGGTACAAAGTTGAGGCCCAGTTGACCTGAATCCCTTTGGTAATAACCAACATATAGTCAAAACGGTCTTGACTATACAAATGGAAAGAACCCGCCTTCCCTTGAAGCGCTTTAGCCACCACGTCATTCAACAAAATAAACTGGGGTTTGAGAGCCTTCTTACTCCCATTAAGTCGAATCTTCGAGCTGTCGGCTGAGAAAACCGTCTTCATTTCTTCCGTGACTTCCGATGGAAGATTCAAGTTGAAAGTGTGCCCCTCCGACGGAAGTTCGAAGAACTCCGCATAGGATGCTTCGTTGAAAGAGACTTCGGTATCATTCACCGTTTCTGTAATGGAATCGCCGACCATTATCGCCGATTTGAAGAACTTCCTGACTTCTTTTTCGTGGAAAATGAACGGCCCACCAAGGTATTTTCTGAGACCGGAATATTCAATGGATCGGAACATATCGACCACCTCTTGTTGATCGAACGTGTAGATGGAGGGAAAATCAACGTGCATAGTACACTGACCGAGTGTGATTCTCTTGTTTTCCATCTTTGAAAGAATACGAACAGACACTCAAAGAACAAGGGTTTCATAGAACGAAGATCAAAGAAATATAGGGTTCTTAAGAGATTTTGAGAGAGAAGAAACTTTTTCAATCTCATGCAGAATGTCCTTATATGGACTATCAGGAGTTGCATAGAATAACCGTCATATTTCCTAGGGATAGGGCCCATCAATTAATATTAGACGTCCTTTTCAAAGAGTCATCATTTTATTGAGGGTATATTAGTCATTCTATTTTAACTTGAAAGACACGTGTCTTCATGTTATTCGGAGATGACTGTGTTTATGTTTGAGCGGGAAAATTAGATATCACATCACGTGGGACAGCTGTCCTTGATCGGTCTAATACACACATAGTTAGACGTTTTTCTTACTCCTACAACTATGAAATCTAAACGTCTATTAGACGCATGGGTCTATTAGACACAAGTGTCTAATCACGTGTCTTATAAACGTCTAACGTCTATTAGACGTCGACGTCTAATTACGCATGAACAACACGTATTAGACATGTGTTTGGTTAGACATGAGCATACAATTTCTCTTGTCTTAAAAACGTCTAACGTCTATTAGACGTATACGTCTAACCGCGCAGGTTTTTAACCAAGACACACAGACTTAGATGCATAGAGTCTGAGTAAAAATACGTCTAAGTACATGCTTTTTCTCTTAGACGATCTCGTCTAATAGATCGATTGCGGCCTTTTGTCCGAGTGTATCTTTATTTCTAAAATAAATTTTCCTTCTCATTTTGTGCATGTACAAAATGAACAAATGTTTTGAGGTCCTTAAGACCAAAAATATTTTTAAGACATAAAAGACTGAGTCCTCTGGAATGGAAAAGACCATTGTTGATCTCCTAAAATGTATACTCAAAAGAGTATGCTCCATACTTCCTTCCTGCAGCTCTCTTGTATCACCTACACAAGAAAATATTTAGAAACTTTGGTACCCACATTCAATTGGGTCCTCGATTAATTAGTCCCTTAGGAATCCATATTTGAGATATTCTGATGGATTTCCCATTTTGTGTTGTGATTAATGCGTATGATTTTGATTTAGCAGACGCCTTCCTGCTAGCCACTGATTCCTTAGCTTTTGAAGATGATTTTCTTTTAAAACTCCTTGACTTTGAGTCACGTTTTAAATTTCTAGACTTGCTGGCTGCTTCTAACTTATTTTTCAGTCAGCTAACAGTCGGCGGGACATAAGTTATTTTATTCTTCAAAGTTACCTCTTCATGAATGAGATCAGATTCAATATTAGTTAAACTCCCTTTAATAAAGCTTATTGACTTAAGCTTGTTAGTTGCTGAGTTTGACTTTTTGCAGGACTAGTTTGGGTCATTGCCATCAAATCCCAAACCGGATCTAGATCCAGCAGGTTTTAACAGACTAATCTGATATTTGACAGCTTCTCCAGACCTTATCCAAGCAATAACAACATAGTTTAACCTTTTGTTTTCAAAAGAGAGTGTCAGGATCTGTTCTTTGAGCATCTCATTCTCGGATGAGATCTCTACTACTTTCTTTTCAAAAACATTTGATTCTTGATTTTGAGATAAAATAGGTTGAGACACTTTGGGTGACGATTTTGTTTCGTTTAGGGATTCTGCTAACTTTCTATACTCTATGACCATGTCATCTAGTGCAGGTACCAGTTGTTCCCTTGAAAACTTTTCAGAAGAGAAGTCAAATACCTCAGTTTCCTGAGTCTCTTCTTCTTCTTCTCTTTCCATGAAGCATGCAACCTCGTCTTCATCACTATCACTAGATGAGAAGTAAGAATCACGGTGGTTTCGTCTATCCTTCCCGTCTCCTGCCATAAGAGCCTTCAACTCCTTTTCATTGTTATTTTTCTTCTCTTCACGCTTAGGCTTCCGACATTCCGATTTGTAATGACCTAAAATGCCACAGTTATAACACTTAACATTAGCTTTGGATTTCTTATTATTATTAGAATTTGAAGAGCTTGAGTTAGAATTGCTCTTCTTCATGAAGTCGTCAATCTTCTTCACGGAGAGAGACATAGCATCGCTGCTTAGTTGCTAAGCCACTGTCTTCACATCAGAAGCAACTTTTGGCTCTTCAGCAGTCACCAACGCTTTGACAATGATAATGGATGTGGATTGATCTTCTTCAATCCTAGAGTTCAACTCGAACTCGTAGGCCTTGAGATTAGCGAACAAATCGAAGAGCGAAATATTGTTGAGGTCTTTAGATTCCCTCATGGTCATCGTTTTTATATCCCATTCCCTTGGAAGAGCATGCATGACCTTAATAGTAAGCTCCCTGTTGCTATAGGTCTTGCCAAGAATAGATAGAGTGGAGACAATTTGACTGAACCTTGTGTCAAACTCGTTCATCGTTTCTCCGGGACGCATTTTGAAACTATTGAGTGGCAACCATGATCTTGTTTTCCTTGGTTTTCTCATTGCCCTCACATAGTTGAGTGAGTCTGTCCTAGATCTCCTAAGCAGTATCACACTCAATAATGTAGTTGAACATACTATCATCAAAAGATCTGTACAGAACGTCTAATGCCATGTTGTTGAGGTTGTTCTTCCTCTTGTCTTCACTGGTCCATTCTGATTTCTCCTTATCGATCTTGATGGGACCATCTGTGATAATGCTCCACATGTCGTCATGAAGAGAAGTGAGATGAGCACAAACTCTCTTCTTCCACACGATGTAATTTTCTCTAGAGAATGTGGAGATTGCGATAGCACTAACATCTTTGGTTATGGTCGATATTCTTAGTGAAAACTTGAGAATAGAAATAGATCTCTGATACCAATTGATAGGATCGACGTAATCAATAGAGACAAGGGTCTGACTATTGATAACGGCTTCGGATAAACAATTTGATAGAAATCCTGTTAGGGATTTAAATCAGTTTCTATTCTTCATAAACCCTTACAAACTCTTGAACGATTCAGGTGCGGAAACGTTTGCTCAGGTTTGAAGCTAAAAACCAAAGAATGAGAAGATGATAGAAAGAAAAATAACACAGCAGTTTGTTTATGGATGTTCGGAGCAAACTCTCCTATGTCACACCTTCTTCCAACCACCAGAAAGATTCATTATACGTTTCTTTAGAATCAAATACAGTTGAAGGCTAGCTCACTGTTGAACAGAACATACTCTGTTCAACTTACAGTATATTGAAGAATATCACTCAGTTAGACAATACTTTCATTCTAACTCTCTCTTGATAAACACACAGTAAAGCAAGAAAGCAGCTCTTTAGAATATTAGCTTGTATGTTCGCGTATTATTCTCTGAGTATCGATGGATCGATTATTCATCTATTGTCCTTGAGATTCTTTAAATAGAGAGACGGTCGAATCTTCCATAATAACACGTGGCAAACTTCCATTGGAACGCCTCCATAGTACACAATAGACTTTGAGCACCAAGATCGTGGCCATACCAATCTGGTAGTGCACCAAATATTCTTCTAGGATATTCCTACAAGAAATAAGTAGTGGGAAGAATATTTGCTTACGTGGCATTAGTTAATTGGTTGTAATTGGCTGTCGTACTAATCTTCACTGGAAAGTGGAGTAGGAGTAGCATACAGCTAGTTGATCATGGGTAGACGGATGTTAGTCTCAAGCAACTGCTTAAGCATGACATTAGACGTTTTTCACTTAGACTGACCAGTCTAATGAAATTAGACGCCCACGTCTAATAGTAGGATCCATTAGACCACCTGGTCTAATGGGATTAGACGACACGTCTAATTACGGTTCCCTTCAGACTAATCTGAATGAGTTAGACTGCACATTTAACTCTCATATGTTAGATTGCACGTCTAACTACGCTTCCCTTCAGACTAATCTGAAGGAGTTAGACTGCACGTCTAACTCTCATTTGTTAGAATGCACGTCTAACTACGCATGTTAGACTGCACGTCTAACTACGCCTGTTAGACTGCACGTCTAACTACGCCTGTTAGACTACACGTCTAACTACGCCTGTTAGAATGCACGTCTAACTACGCCTGTTAGACTACACGTCTAAATGAATGCATCTAATGGCCAATCAATCTAATGAACTTCATTCAGACTTAGATGTTTTCAATACACCTGCACCCAAAACGATTAGACGACTTAGATTAAGTTTTAACCCAACATATCATCAAAATTCCATTGGTCATCAACATATGCATCTAATGGCCAATCAATCTGTGTTCACATTTGCTTGATTACTTAGTTGCTTAAATTGTATGAGTGTAAAACCCGACAACGCTCGACACTTTTAATTGAAGGGGTGTGCAAACAAAAGCGTTGTCATAAACACAGTTTGCACATGAATGGGCTCAAATGCTCACTATACTTCGAAGCCGTGTAGTCAAAGAGTATATATAAGATTCTAACTACGCCGGAAGACTGTGTGCCCAAAATGTATCAATAAAGCAATGAGATACATCAATTTCTCTCATCTTGTTTCTTCTTGATTACAACATTCTACATGTTGTAAGTTAATCTCGATGCGAATCAATGTTTTGCATGCTAGTGAAAACATAGATGTTCATAGGGCTAAACTAAAATAAAGAGGTGGTTGTCTAGAAGCCAATTGAGACGGTCGTCCAAACCCCGCCTCCCGACAACATCTTAGCTCATCTCAAGAAGACTAATGTTAACATCTCGCTTTGAGAGTTATTGATGTATTATGTGGAGCATCATTAGACGTTGTTATCCGAATTAAGCAAGATATCAGTATCCTTTGATATCACCCCTATGGAGGTTGTTGCTATGATCTCCATGCATGCAGCATGCCTCGCCATCACCTTCGATGATTCCGATCTCCCATCTTGGGGCCCTAGACATGCTAAGCCTTTATATATTTCCGTCTATCTTGAAGGGAAGGTGGTACCCATGTCATTAATCGTTAATGGGTCAACTCTTAACATCTGCATGTGGCGTACCCTAGCAAGGATTGGAGTCACAAAGGATCGCCTTCTTCCCTCCGACTTGTGCGTGCGAGGTTTTGATAGCTCCGAGCGTGAGGTTATGGGGAACCTCAAGACTGTCATTAAGGTAGCTGATATCCCATTTGAAGTAGATTTGTGGTGCTTAATATACATCCTTCTTACAATCTAATCCTCAGGAGGCCCTAGTTGCACCAAGCTAAGGTTGTCGCCTCAACTTTACACTAGAAGCTGAAATTCATGCATCAAAAGTAAACCATTGTGGTGAACGGAGAGAATTGCACAACTGTCGGAATAATTTCTTCACATGTTACTCAAGAGGTGGAGCTTAATGAGTTCCAAGTGAATGTGATTGAAGATTTAATGGGCAATTTAGGGAAGAGGAACCAGACTATATGGGAGGACTCGAGTAGCTTTTCCAAGAGCCAGAGACATTCACACGAAGCCAAAGGCGGTCAAAGGATACAACGAGGCCTTGCTCGATGGAGGCCAGCCCCGACATGATAATCTTTTCTAACTCGGACGATTTAAGCGACGGTGAAGGATTTACGTCGCATCCAAGCTGATTTCTAGATCCACCAAGGCGCGTGTTTAAGACACCGAAAAACAATAGTTAAGGAAGTCATATTAGAGAAGTTCACCAAACAAGAGTCTTCTTCTGTCGCTGCATTTTCTCCTTCTTCATTTTGCTCTAACTCCGATAAACTCCAGTTGATTCTCATCCTCCTTTCACTTCTGAGTTGGATGTCGTTATTGGGGATCCTAGTTCCGATTTTAATGCAATGCATGATCCTATTTTGAATTCAAATGACATATTCTCTGATAATGATTTCCCCTTAGAAATTAAACGATTTTTAGTAAATGAAAACGAAGTCTCTTCTATGAAAGAAACTATTGAAATTAATTTGAATTTGGAAGAAGACCCTCAAATTGTCTTAATAGGCCAAAGCTTAGACGAAAACGAGTGTCATCATTTGGTTGAGCTGTTGAAGCTCAACAAAGATGTCTTTACATGGTCCTATAAGGACATGCTGGGTATTGACCCCGAAATTATCCAACATCGTATTATGTTGTACTCGGATGCCAAGCCTGTTAAGCAGAAGCTTTTGCGTATGAAGCCCGACATGGTTAACAAGATCAAGGAAGAGATACAGAAGCAAATTAAAGACGACTTTCTGGATGTTGTTGAATATCCAAAATGGGTCGCCAATGTGGTCCCCGTGGCCAAGAAAGTTGAAAAAATCCATGTGTGCGTGGACTATCGCGATCTCAACAAAGCTAGCCCCCAAAACAATTTCCCACTCCCGCACATCGATGTGTTGGTCGACCATGCAACTAGTCATGTGCTCCTATCATTCATGGATGGTTTCTCGGGCTATAATCAAGTCTTGATGGCACCTGAGGACAAAGAAAAGACTAACCTTCTGCTACCGTGTGATGCCCTTTGGGTTGAAGAACACTAGAGCCATGTATCAAAGGGCGGACACAACCATTTCCATGACATGATCCACAAGGAAGTCGAAGTCTACGTTAATGATATGATTGTCAAATTTGAGAAGCGAGCAAGACACATTGTAAACCTAGAGAAGTTCCTTCGGAGGATTCGGAAATACCGACTTTGTTTAAATCCAAAGATATGCACATTTGGTGTCACTGCCGATAAGATGTTGGGATTTCTAATTACTCAAAGAGGAATAGAAGTCGATCCCAACAAAATTGCAGCCATCACAACCATGCCAACACCCCAAAACGAGCGAGAGGTTCGGGGATTTCTTGGCAAAATCTAATACATCAGTCGTTTCATTAGTAAGCTCACTTCCACTTGCGATACTCTCTTCAAGATTCTGAAGAAGGATCAAAAGTTCGTCTGGAATGATGCTTGTTAGCACACTTTCGAAAAGGTGAAAGCTTAGTTGCAATCACCTCCTATCCTCATGTCTCCAAGGCCAGGAATTCCTTTAATTCTTTATCTAACCGTCACCGAGTCATCCATGGGGAGCATGCTAGCCCAAGAAAACGAAAGCAAAGAGGAGGTAGCAATTTACTACCTTAGTAAAAGGATGACCGATTACGAGTTGAACTATTCTTAAGTGGAAAAAGTTTGTTGGGCATTAGCTTGGGTAACGAAAAGGTTGTGCCACTACATGCAAGCCCACCCAATCAAGCTAGTGTCAAGACTCGATCCCATTTGTTTCTTGTTTCAAAGAACTCTTCTTTCACCGTGTCTTGTTAAATGGATGATGATGATTTCAGATACGACATCACATATACTGTCCAAAAGTCAATCAAGGGGAGTGTAGTGGCTGATTTCCTAGCTGATCAGCCAATCACTTTTGAAGACGATGATGAAGAGATGGTGTTCCCAGACGATGAGATCATGACCGTTCAATCCAAAGCATGGAAATTAATGTTCGATGGCGCATTGGGCAAACAGGGCTACGACATTGGTATTCTTTTGATCGATCCTGCTGACACATATAATCCTACTTACGTTAAGTTAGGTTATAGTGTCACCAACAATGAAGCTGAGTACGAAGCATGCATCGCTGGGATCAAGTTAGCCAGCGAGAAAAGGATTAGTATATTGGAGGTTATCGGAGACTCAAATCTTGTAATCTCGCAAGCTAATAGAGATTGGCAGGTCAAAGAGGGCAATCTTAAACCTTATCATTCTTTCCTCATGTGTTTAATCGCTAAGTTCGAAAGTGTTGTTTTCATCCATGCTCCAAGGAGTCAGAATCGTTTCGCTAACACCCTTGCAACTCTTGCGGTGATGACTCAAATTCCCGAGGGAATCAAGATCAAGCCACTCAAAATCCAACAGAGGTGCAATCACATCTATGAGAAACTAGTGGTTGCTAACACTGATATCTCAAGTAAACCTTGGTTTGAGCCCATCCAATCTTATATCGAAAAGGGGGAATATCCTTCCCACTTTCATAAGAAAGAACGTCGTTCTCTCCGTCAGTTTGCCACTAGTTATGTGGTTGTGGCAGGATGTCTCTATCGACGATCCTTTGATGGATAAAACATGTTTTGCGTAGATCAGACATAATCTACCACCTTCATGGAAGAAGTCCATGATGGAAATTGTGATTCCCATATGAACGACATGGCCCTTGCTAAGAAAATTCTTCGGCTAGGCTACTTTTGGTAGAACTTGCAACATGATTGCATTGCGTTCGTCAAAAAGTGTCACTAGTGTGAAATTTATGTTAATCTAAAGCATACTTTGTTTCTCTCCTCTATAAAATGACTTCTCCATGGCCATTTTCCACATGAGGAATTGATATCATCGGAAAAATCCACCCCCATGCATCCAACGATCATGAATTCATCTTGGTCGCTATTGACTATTTCACCAAGTGGGTTGAGGCTTCTTCGTTCAAAATCCTCAAATCCTCCCACGTGGAAAAATTCATTCGCAGTAATATCATTAGTCGATACGGGGTTCCCCATTCGATGATTTCTGATAAAGAGCGACACTTTCAAGGTAGTGTGCTCGAGCTTTTGAGAGAATTCAAAATTGAGCATCACAAGTTGTCACCATATCGACCGCAAACCAACGGGGCGGTCGAGGCTGCTAACAAGAACGTAATATCAATCTTGAAGAAAAGCACACGGACATATAGGGATTGGCATGAGAAGTTTCCCTATGCTCTATGGGGTTACCGAACCACCACTCAGACTTCTACAAGCAAAACTCCTTATTCGTTGGTTTATGGCATGGAGGCAGTTCAACCCATTGAGTTGGAGTTGCCTACTCTCAGGGTTCTTTTAGAGAGCCACGTCATCGAGGAAGATTGGTTAAAGTCCAGATACGATCAGTTATCACTCATGGAGGATTGGTTAGACGCCCTATGCAAGACACAAGCTTATCAACAACGCATGGCAAGGGCGTTCAACAAGAAGGTCAAACCTAGGCACCTTATCGTAGGAGACCTTTTTCTTAGAAAGACCCGAGAGCTGCAGGATCCTAGAGGAAAATTCCAGCCGCCATGGGAGGGACCTTTCATCATCAAACAGATCTTTTCGGGTGGAATTGTTCGTCTCACCACTCTCGATGGTGATGAATATTCATCCCCATTTAATCTTGACACGCTCAAGAAATACGATGTCTGAAGTGGAGAAATCAACGACATGTGTTTGATTTGATACTAAAAAAAACAAAAAATCAAAAACAAAAACAAAAAAGGGTCTTCTCATTCCATGTCGTTTCTTGATTGTCAAAGATGTTCCCAAATGAGGTGAATACTTAATCCCATTTGTTTTCTATAAGGGGCATTTTTTGGAAAATACATATCATGAGTTCAACATCCTTTTTCTACATTTTCATACAGACGTGCATTTCATAACATTGTCTTCGAACCCCTAGTTTCCATACTAGGGGAATTTTTGCAAGTGCATTTAAATAAAACAAAAAAAAATATTTCAACGTGATTGTTAAGGTCGAGTTTCTAAAAACAATTATGTTGAGGACCTATTAGCAAGCACGTTGAGGGATTTTTTTACATTTTCCTTTCAATCCATTGCACTCAACATTGAAAGAAGAACCATTGAATTACCTTTGGACCTGATTCCCCATCCTTGGGGATAGGTAGGAAATCTATCAAATAGGTTCGGTCAAAATCATTTAAAACATTTTTATTCTTAGCGTGAAGAAGACAACGATCTCTGTTGTCATGAACCAACAAGGACATTATGAAATGAGTAAGTGTTAAGACTAATTCTTAATCGAGGACTGTTTCCAAAAGCGATTTCGAAGTCTTTCTAAAAGACTCGCGTGGGGAAGTTTTGTCTGTAAACTGCCTTCAAAGATACCTTGCGATTGTTGAAAAAACTTTTTTTCAAACCCTTTGAGACACAGTAGAACCCGAACTTAACCTGAAAGTTGAGTGGATTATGAGAATTGTCTGGCTTCGCCAAAAGAGACGTGTTCAAAAGAAAAAAAAATCAATGAACAAAGTATTCATCAAAATGTTGAGACCTTGAAATCACCGTTGAGCAATCCCGCTAGGCGTATCGATTCGGTTAGATATATCGATGATACTAAAAATAATCAGTGAGCATAGTATCCATCAAAAGGTTGAGACTTTGAAATCACCGTCGGGCAACCTTGTTAGGCGTATCGATTCTGTCAGATATACCGATAGTACTAAAAAAAATCAATGATCAAAGTATTCATCAAAAGGTTGAGACTTTGAAATCACCGCTAGGCGATCTCGCCGGGCGTATCGATTCGGTCAGATATACCAATGGTACTAAAAAAAATCAATGAACAAAATATTCATCAAAAGGTTGAGACTTTGAAATCACCGCTAGGCGATCTCGTCGGGCGTATCGATTCGGTCAGATATACCGATTATACTAAAAAAAATTGTGAGGGAAACAGATGAAACTCTGAAACACTTGGCTCAAGGTTGTTCTAAAAAATGAATACCAAAGCCCTACCCCAAGCCCAAAATTTGGTCACTTGATGACTAGTTCACAACAAAATGCTTGTACAAAATGCAGGGTATTATTAGTCAGATCTTTCTACGTTGAGAGGAAAGGAAAGAAGTCGGATTTCGTCTTGGCTGAGACAGTCCAGAACTTTCCTCAAGTCTTATTCACTGAAAATGTTTCAGTCTGAAGCTAACCACGCGACATAGAGATCGAAGTCTGCTATCATTGCTTGTGTATCATTTTAATAAAATGCCCTAATCTCCACTAGGTGCATTTTTTAGCATGCATTCACGATTTCAAGCCCTGTGCAGATTGCTTCATTGTATCTGCATCACGGGGATAAAATACCGTAGTCTTCACTATGGGCATTTTTGAGCATGCATTCATATTTTCAAGCCCTGTATAGATTGCTTCATTGTATCTGCATCACGGAGATAAAATACCCTAGTCTTCACTAAGGGCATTTTAAAAAAAAACATGCATTTATATTTTCAAAGCCCTTTGCAAGCTGCTTCATTGTATGTGCATCACAAAAGTAAAATACCCTAGTCTTCACTAGGGGTATTTTGTTTTTTAAAAAAAACATGCATTTATATTTTTAAGCCCCATGCTAATTGCTTCATTATCTTTCACATCATGTGATCAGAATACTCTAGTCTTTGCTAGAGCCATTTTCAAATTTCCATGCTAATCCTAATCTTCCGGTTTAGGTGTTTATTTTATAATCCTTGGTTTAGAACCTAGTCTTTGTGATTTAGGTGTTCTAATTCCTTTACTCGAGAAACCCCCACTTCGATTGTTCTTACAGTCATGAGAAGTTGTTCTCTTTATCATTGTCCGTGAATACCATCCTTTGGGGTGTTCATGCGTTGTTCTTTTTATCGTTGGTCGTGAATACCATCCTTTAGATGTTCACGCGATGCTCTTTTTTACCATTGTCCATGAAGTCCATCCTTTGGGTGTTCACGCGTTGTTCTCTTTATCTCTGGCCGCGAATACCATCGTTTGGGTGTTCACGCGTTGTTTTCCCTGAGACTCTATCTTCCTGCATTCGAGAAGACCCCTGTTTCGATTTTCTCTGGCAGTCGGAGGGCGATTGTTTTCTCTACCTTTAGTCGCCGTGAACACCGTCATCTGGTTGTTCACACGAGAAATTTGTTCTTTAAGGTACATGCTACTTCAATCCCTCGGGGATTGTAGTACGAGGTTCCTTAATTGGAGAAGACCCCTGTTTCGATTTGCTTTGGCAGTTGGAGAGGCAATTGTTTTCTCTATCTTTGGTTGTCGTGAACACCGATATCGAGTTGTTCACACGAGAAATTTGTTCTTTAAGGTACATGCTACTTCAATCCCTCGGGGATTATAGTACGAGGTTCCTTCATTAGAGAAGACCCCTACGTTGATCTGCTCTTGCAGTCGGGGAGGCGATTGTTTTCTTCACTTTCATTCATTGGAGAAAACCCTACTCCGATCTGTTCTTGCAGTCAGGGAGACAATTGTTTTCTTCATTTCCATTCATTGGAAAAAATCTCTACTCCGGTCTGCTCTTGTAGGGGAGGCGATTGTTTTCTCCATCTCCATTCATTGGAGAAAACCCCTACTCCGGTCTACTCTTACAGTCGGGGAGGTGATTGTTTTCTTCATCTCCATTCATTGGTGAAAACTCATACTCCGATATGCTTTTGCAGTCGGGGAGGCGATTGTTTTCTACATTTCCATTCATTGGAGAAAACCCATGCTCCGATCTTCTCTTGCAGTCGAGGAGGCGATTGTTTTCTTCACTTCCATTCATTGGAGAAAATCTCTGCTCCGATCTGCTCTTGCAGTCGGGGTGGCGATTGTTTTTTTCATTTCATTCATTGGAGAAAAACCTTACACCGATCTGCTCTTGCATTCGGGAGACGATTGTTTTCTTCATTTTTATTCATTAGAGAAAACTTCTGCTCTGATCTGCTCTTGTAGTCGAGGAGGCGATTGTTTTCTTCATTTTCATTCATTGGAGAAAACCCCTTCTCCGATCTGCTCTTACATTCAGGGAGGCGATTGTTTTCTTCACTTCCATTCATTGGAGAAAACACATGCTCTGATCTGCTCTTGCAGTCGGGCAGACGATTGTTTTCTTCACTTCCATTCATTGGAGAAAATTCCTGCTCCGGTCTGCTCTTGTAGTGGGGGAGCCGATTGTTTTCTTCACTTCCATTCATTAAAGAAACCCCTACTCCGATCTGCTCTTGCAGTCGGGAAGGCGATTGTTTTCTTCATTTCCATTCATTGGAGAAAATACCTGCTCCGATCTGCTATTGGAGTCGGGGAGACGATTGTTTTCTTTACTTCCATTCATTAGAGAAAACCTCTACTCCGATCTGCTCTTCCATTCGAGGAGGCGATTGTTTTCTTCATTTCTATTCATTGAAGAAAACCCCTACTCCGATCTACTCTTGCAGTCGGGGAGACGATTGTTTTCTTTATTTTCATTCATTGGAGAAAACCCCTGCTCCGATCTCATTTTGCAGTCGGGGAGGGGATTGTTTTCTTCACTTACATTCATTGGAGAAAACCTCTACTCTCATTTGTTCTTGCAGTCGGGGAGGCGATTGTTTTCTTCATCTCCATTCATTGGAGAAGACCCCTGCTCCGGCCTGCTCTTCCAATCAGGGAAGCGGTTGTTTTATTCACTTCCATCCATTCGAGAAGACCCCTGGTCAGATCTACTCTTTCAGTCAGGGAGGCGATTGTTTTCTTCATTTCCATTCATTGGAGAAAACCCCTGCTCCGATTTGCTCTTGCAGTCGGGGAGGCGATTGTTTTTTACATTTCCAATCCTTGGAGAAAACCCCTACTACGATCTGCCCTTGTAGTCGGGGTGACGATTGTTTTCTTCATTTCCTTCATTGAAGAAAACCCCTGCTCCAATCTGCACTTGCAGTCGGGGAGACAATTGTTTTCTTCATTTCCATTCATTGGAGAAAACCCCTGCTCTGATCTGCCCTCGCAGTCGGGGAGGCGATTGGTTTCTTCACTTCCATCAATTGGAGAAAACCCTTGTTGTGGTCTGCTCTTACAGTCGGGGAGACAATTGTTTTCTTTACTTCTATCCATTGGAGAAAACCCATGCTCCGATATGCTCTTGCAGTCGGGGAGGCGATTGTTTTTTTCACTTCCATCCATTGTAGAAACCCTACTCCGATCTCCCCTTGTAGTCGGGGAGGCAATTGTTTTCTTCACTTACATCCATTGGACAAACCCCTACTCCGATCTGCTCTTGAAGTCGGGGAGACGATTCTTTTATTCATCTTCATTCGTTGTAGAAAATCCTGCTTCGATTTGCTCTTACAGTCGGGAGGCGATTATTTTCTCTATCTCTAATCGTTGTGAGTACTATCGTTTCGGTCTTCACGCGAGGAAAAAAAATTCTTATGAATGTTTGAAGCCACGAGGATCCTCCACGGGTTGTGGCATATTGTCTTCTTCAATGAGACTATCTTGGACTCGACAATTTCAATCCTTTGAAGACAAAGGATTGTGTTGCTTTGTTGAAGAGTACCCTCAGATGGGTATATGGTTCTAGAAGGTTTCAACAAACGACTATTTTGTCGATCGGTTAAATTAGAAGATTACGCTCTGAGTCGTAGGGTTCCTTGATAAGGACATACGACGGAGACTTGTTAACTGATTCTTGAACTGACGGCCTATGGGCCTTATCATTATGTTTCCCTTGTTTTGCAGGTTAATGCTCGTGAAATTTCACTTGATGAGAATTCACACGAGATCGGCTGTGAAAAGACGGCTCATGACAAGATGCTTTCTTCCCCGAATCCTTATGTAAGCTTTGATACGAAACTTGTTATAATGTCTAGTTTTCTCTTATAGGTACACCATGAGGATCATTGCACAGTTCAAGCCTCCGGTTTCTTCAAATGTGTAAGGGCTAAACGAGAAAAATCAATGAAGGATATTCATTGTCATGTTGTATCTTTCTTTTCTCTTTCATTCATTCAGCTCGGGTAAAAAAAATTGTGGTGCCTATTGTTTAGGCTTGGACACACATTTTATGAAAACAAGAAATTTTTCTCCAAACTCTGTCCAAGAGGGGCATTCTATAGACACCTCATTTTTACACCCTAGATACCTAATAAAAAGACCCGGTCCGAAATAATACTCATGTTTGTTTATTAAACCGAGAAAACAAAAATAGAAACACCTCTTGGAAAACCGACTTTAAAAAACTTGAAAGACAATGATTTGAGTGAAAAGTTGCAAAAATACTTAAGTCTCAAGTCCCCTCATACTTTCAGAATAATCGATGCGAGAAATCATGAATTTCATGTATAATATTATTATTGGAGAAAACGTGTTAAAGAGTTATTTTAGAGCCCTTTTATGAGTTGAATCACCGTTTTTTCTCTAATTCAATTCCCTGAACCCGTGAAATATTCATGTTGTACATTTTGAAAAATCTCAAATTTTGAGTGTAATATTACTATTTGCAAATTTGTGCAGAAGACGCTCATAAAGGGGAAAGCGAGGAAACGGGCCAACCCAAGTTAACTCGAGTCAACCCGCCAACCAACAAGTCAACCCAGGTCAACAAGGGACCGAACATGTGACAAGTGGAAACGGGAAAGAGTTGACAAGTCTTCTAAAATAGGGAAAATCAGATCATTTGGAAAATGGGTTATTTGAAAGGGATTATTTGAAAAAAACTCAAGAATCCTTAAGTATGAAGTCCCCATTGAGCTTCCATTGGAACCCTAGACTTCATAAATTTATCTCGGCTTAATTACTGTATGAAAATTCGATGATATTAGATGTTTTTAAAATAGAAATGAGTCCTCTCTCATATGGTGTAGCCCAATCTCCCGTTGGTGCCCTCTACCTAGACGAAATCCGGTCATGAGTGGAAGGTGTTCCTGAAAAGTTTAAATCAAACACCCTTTCACTTAAAAAACCGTAACTTGAGCTGTGATTGATGGTTTTGAGTAATCAAAGTTGGGTTGGAAAGCTAACTCACGTATATTTCAAATGGAACCGTTCCCGAAGCGTAATTCGACCTTTAAGGGCCTTTATCGATCTTAAAAGGGAAGCAATACTACATACTCAAATCCTGGGAGCTAATTGAAGTTATATCACACTTTTAGGCATCATAACTTTTGAACCAATGATCCATATTAAGTGTGTGAACTATCATTGTAAATATATTTGAATTAGCTTTCCAATTATATCAAGTAGTCCTCCCAGTTCGTCTTAGAGCTCGGTCCAAGTCGCCCTCTGTGAAGCTGGTACATGAACCGAGAGGATAAATAGTTGAAGACTTTGAAAACTCGTAACTTATGCTAAGAAGGTCCGTTTGGGTTGATTCAAAAAAGAGATTCACGGTAATTTGGTCTCGGATCTACCATAAAAAGTTCGCAATTTTTGAAGCTAAAACGAGGCCAGGGTGATTTATTTAGGATGATGGTGCAAGTGGATAAAAAGAAATCGGGAATAAAGGGGAAGTAAAAAGTTTTTTTTATTCCCAAGCGTGCCCTTGATTTTAGGGTGTATTTCCAATTTAACCATTGAAGTTAAAAAGGGCAGTTTTTCAGTTGAAAAAAAGGAGGAGATCACTCAATTCAGTTTAGAGAAGTTTCAGACTTCTGGAGATTGATCTGGTAAAAAAAGAGAAATTGAGAGTTAACTCCATTAGAGGAGGGAGAGAGAACTCGATTTCATCTATGAAAAGTTTCGATTCTCTTTTCAGTCAAGAAAAGAGGACAACATCAAATCATGTTACCTGTGATTCTATTGCAGCTACATGACGAAGGACAAGCGAACGATTCAACCACGGACGTACTGTGATTCCTGGCCTCTCTTGTCGCGTGGAATTGAAAGAGCATTTCAACAACATTTGAGGAAGAATATTGCATTGGAGCAGAAAATCGAAAAAGGCAGAAACAGTCTTTGATTCATTCGTCTTCTTCATTTCTTGTAATCTTCTTGCTGATTCAGGTAATCTTCTTACAATGTGATTCTTGAATACTTGATTGGAGGCATCAGTTATGAACACTGATGCCGATTGCTATTTGAGTTTTGCTTGATTGTTGCTGTAATTATTTTTTGTTCACGCCTTCGATCTGCATTGTTGTATGTTTGATTCAACCTAGCTGGTAGTCGTTTGAAATTAGGACTGGTTTAGGTTATCTATTAGATTAGGAGTCTTTTGTCCTGATGTCACAGGTTCAATCTGATTGAAAATGTGAATATCATTTTGGCTGAAACGAGGAACACATAGAAGGGATTTTACTTCAGTTCTTCATTCGTATAAGCGTCTAAGCACGATCTGACTCACGGATGGACTCCTGGTGTATAGATGAACTCACGAAGATCCAACGGGCTATTGCAGCTTACTTGGTGGCGAATTGGGAGTAGAGCGAAGAACATCAGCAAGTTCCAGCCAAAGCTCTGTCGATTTCGGCCGATCTGCTTTATGTGTTGTTGGATTCGTTCAGGCTGAAAAGACGAACCACGACGAGGAGAGAGCTTCGGCGAGCAAAGGAACAATTGTGGCATCTTCTTCTTCGAGCGAAAATCGGCCATTGAAGCAACTCGCCGGAAATCGTCTATGCCGGAAAATTCATCGGAAGGAAGGCCGATGACTTCACTTTTCTTTTTCTTTTAATTCGATTCCTCCAACTTCTCCTAAAGTTGCAAAGAGGCCTCTGGGCCTCTTTTATTTTTTAAATATGTCTAACAACTTTAATTTTGAATTAATTATTTAATTCGAAATTAAAGTAGTCTTTGAACTCTTTCCTTCTTTAAAGCTTTGTTTTCCTTTTATTTCGATTTAAAACTTTAAAAATTAAAAATAAAATAAACTCTAAGGTCCTGTTTGTTTCCCAGTTTTCACAAACAACCTTAAAATGAGGAATCAAACGTCCAAACTACTTTCAAATTTTCTCGAATATTCTCAAGAATTCAAAAATAAAATTTTCCCGGAATTTTTAGGGCCCGTTTGAAAAATGGCTATCTTTGTAGTGGCATGTCGGTAGTTCTACAACTCCGAAAATTCCAAAATCGATTCCTATGAGCTTTTAAAAATATTTTTTTCATATGAAGCTTTGGGAACTTTGGGAATTATTTTCTGAAAATGACTCATTTTACAGTGTTGTATTCAAAGTTTTCTTAATTCTGAGAATTTAAAAGGGGAAACACTCAGAACCTTGAGTTAATCCATTCTCTTTTCTCCTTTGAGCGAAATAATAAAATTATAATCCTCCAATCGAATTGTTATTCTCCTCATCTATCCTCATTTGATCCTTCTCGGGAATCCTGATTCTCGCTTTTCTTTGAGAATGTTGTTTTATGCCTTGAAATACTTTTTAATGCTTTTTAGTGCTTTTTAATGTTTTTTTTCAATGCTTTATCTTCGTCAAGCACCTCATGAATAGGACTAGTCCCTTGTAAAATAATTAAGATTTTCTCACACAAGCAAAAGGGTTATGAACTCACGTAACAATCCTTCAAACATGAACTGGCCAATTACTTAGGCGTAGAGATTGTCTGTAAAGATAAGCGTATAGGACATAGCGTCGTAGGCCCTTTTCTAATACGTAACCAAACTGAACTCTCAAAACGAATCTCTAATTTTATTTTCTTTAGTTTCTTTGGGAAGTAAATTAAAGTGGTGACTCTCAATTCAATTAGATCGATACATTCGTGAGTGTATCGATTTAAAAACTATACGGGCCAATTCAAAAGGGAGTGTTTGCCAAATTAAAAGGGGCATACGCCAGAAAGGAAGCGAAACGAGAAAAAACGCGTAAAAGTATGATGGGAGAACTGAATTATTTCCTCGGTCTTCAAGTTTGTCAACTTGAAGATGACACAATCATCAACTAGGCAAAGTACACTAGGGAGCTGCTAAAGAAGTTTGGCATGGAGAACTACTCTGCAGCAACTCCAATGAATTTTTCAAGCAAACTTGACAAAGATGAAAATGGCAAAAGTTTTGACATCACTGTTTATAGAGGGGTCATTGGTTCTCTACTCTACCTAACTGCTAGCCGGCCAAATATTTTGTTTGCCGTCAGCGTCTGTGAAAGATTTCAGGCTAACCCAAAACAATCTCATTATGTTGCTTCTAAGTGTATTTTGAAGTATTTAAAGAGAACTCAAAATGTGAGACTATGGTATTTAAATGATTCCATTTTCAATTTAACTAGCTATTCTGATGTAGACTATGCAGGGTGCAAGATCGATCGGAAGAGTACCATTGGAACTTGTCAGTTCCTTGGTGATCATCTAATCTCTTGGTTCAACAAAAAGTAGACGTTCGTCACCACGTCTACAGTAGAGGTTAAATATCTTGTTGCATGTAGTTGCTGCTCTCAGCTTTTGTGGGTTCAACAACAGCTGAGGGACTATGACATTGAGACAGAAGAGTCATCAATCTTCTACGACAACACCAGTGTTATAGTGATCACATACAACCCGGTGTTGCACTCTCATACGAAGCATATCGAAATCCGATACAATTTCATTTGGGAGCATGTTAGTTAGAAGTATATTCGTCTTGAATATGTCCCAACAAATCAGCAAGTGGCAGACGTGTTCACAAAGTCACTCCCCGAGACTAAGTTTTCTTACTTTAGAAATATTTTGGGTCTTGTAGACCTCAATTAATTTATTTCTCAGTTAATCATGCACAAATTGAGGGAGAAATTTGTTGATTAAGGTGGCTGGACAAACGTGTATAGACGGATGTCTCAATCGGACTGATTAGATTAGTCATCTAAAGAAACCATGTACTTAGACGAGTTGTTGCTTAAGCAACTTGAAAATTAAGCTTTGTTAGACGTCTATTTATAAGACAGACGTTTGAAGCATCTGTAGACGTGCGTAGTTAGACGTCGTCCGAATAGATGCATGTTAGACGTCTGTAGACGAGCGTAGTTAGACGTCGTACGAATAAGACATCTACCCAACTTAGACGCAAGACATGCGGATAGTATAGACGACGTCTAACTATGTGTGTCTTTAGACGTCTCATCTTCGGACGAATGGGACAGCTGTCCATCCCATGTACTTTTCCCGCCCATAAATTTAACAGTCATATTTCGAATAACTTGAAGACACGTGTCTCTCAATGTTACAAATATGACTAATATATCTAACGATTTATTTCTTTCCGTTTTAAATTAATGATGGATTTTATGATGGTTTTAACTGACGTCTTTTCTTTTAAATGATGACTTTATTGGGAACAAAATTTTGAATTAAATGACGATTTACTTTTAATGATAACTTTTGTAGTTATGTGTCAGTCATACTCTATAAAGAGTAACTAATATATCTGTAGAGATTCACTATCTTCTTTGTAAGTCTGAATACTTCTTCTCTCTCTCTAAAAATCTCTTGAGTTTCCGATCTGCGTGCAACCATAAGACCTCTCCCTCTTTCAAAATATAAAGCAAAGAAATGGCCTCTTTTGCTCTAAACACTCTACAAATAAACTTTGAGCCTGTCTCTTCTTCGATAATTCTAGAAATGGTTGAAATGTTTACATCTCTTGAAATTTTTGACCTAAGAAAGTTCCTCGTAGGACCTGTCATCATTCACGAACCCGGGGTTCGTGAGTTCTTTGAGCCTGCAAGAATAATAGGCGATAAAATTATCCTGACAACAATAAAAGGAGATGAATCTCATTTGGTGAAGAAACTTTCGCTCTATTTTTTTAGCTTCCTTCGGAGGGATTATCAGAGTTCCCCACCGCTCTAGATGATATCTTATCTGAGGTCAAACTTGTTTTCTCAGGTACCTCCTTCCCTATCAAAACTCACGGAAAGAAGTCTTCCTTAAAACCTGAGTTTTCCATTCTCAATGACATCATTTCTAAATCCCTCTTGGCAAAGACAACCACTAATGTCTACTCCAAAAAGATCTTTGAGATGATGGTGGCTATAACCAGGGGAATAACCATCAAGTGGTAAAAAATAACCTTCGATAACTTGGTGAAGAAGATCTCTTCTCCAAGGAAGCCAATTGGGTATGCTTCTCCGCTCAGCATGCTGCTCGTCTATCTATGAGTTAATGTTGTACATGGGGTCCTCATTAAGTCTTCGAATGTTTTGGATAATCAAAGAGTTTATGACTTTGTCCTTAGAGTAGGAAGAGCAAAGGTCAAGAGAACAAGTCTGACGCTCCAAAGGGGTCTAAAAGCATATTAAGACTTTGTTCTTCCCGATGATGTCAAAAGGGGGGGAAATAATCGGTCTGCAATCAAGGGGGAAGATCAGGCAAAAAGGGCTTTAATCTAGGGAAGAGAAGGATAAGAGTGTCCCATTTTGAGAAAATTTTGTTTTTTGTCTGTTAATGGGAAACTTTGATTATATATGAAATCTAATTGACTGGAATATTTGCTAGTTTCATGATTTTCTAACTAAGTTTTAACATCATCAAAAATGGGAAAATTGTTCTAACTAGTTTCATGAAGAGCTTAATTTAATATCGCAAACGAATAAGACTAATCTGTGAAACTATTTTGTGTAGGCACAAATCTAAAGGATTATGCTACTATAGACGTGGTCTGAAGCAGGCATTTATAGACATCTTGCTACTTCAGACGGAGTCTGGTGTACGCGAGTAGACGTCGTCTAACTCTTTTAGATGTGGTCTAAAGGAAAGCGCAGTTAGACACGGTCTAACTCCTTTAGACGTGGTCTAAAAGAAAGCGTAGTTAGACGCAATTTAACTCCTTTAGACGTGGTATAAAGGAAAGCGTAATTAGACGTCGTCTAACTCATTCTTAGACGCGGTCTAAAGGAAAGCGTAGTTAGACGCCGTCTAACTCCTTCTTAGACGCGGTCTAAAGAAGAAGCATAGTTAGACGCCGTCTAACTCCTTCTTAGACGTGGTCTAAAGAAGAAGCGTAGATAAACGCCATCTAACTCCTTCTTAGACACCGTCTAAAGAAAAAACGTAGTTAGACGTAGTTTAACTCCTTCTTAGACGTGGTCTAAGGAGTGCGCGTAGTTAGACACCATATAACTCCTTCTTAGACGCGGTCTAAAGGAGAACGTCTGATGCCTTACTCTAGCAGCCGTCTAAAGGAAGCAGCCGTCTAAAGGAAGCATCCGTCTAATTACGTACACAGCCCATCTACAATTACTGTTTTCAACAGTCTGACAAGCCAGTTGATCCGAACAAATGAAAGACTGCCACGTACACGTTTATCATTCAAATTGCCCACATTGTATCTCTCCAGTACAACACAATATCAGAGGATATTTGGCGCACTACATGTCTTGTACAGCCACGATCCCAATGCAGAGTTTGTTGTACTCTCGTACTATTGGCAGTCGTCCAACGGACACATGTCACGTGTTCTAGAAGAAGATTCGACCATTGGTGTACTTCAAGTATAAATTGCTACTCAATGACAATAGACGAACTGCCTCTCGAAGTGATTTTTGCCCTTGATATACTATTGCTTAAGATCTGATTATCCAATCTCTCTCAAGCCCAAGCACAAACTACTCATTGTCTCACTGTGTGATTACTCTATAATTAGTATATTGTCTTTTCTATGTGAAATCTCAGTGTTGTAACTCCTTTAGACGTGGTCTAAAGGAAAGCGCAGTTAGACGCGGTCTAAAGGAAAACACAGTTAGAATATCGAATTGAAGTGTGTAAGCTATTAACAATAGCCAGACCACAGTCTCTATTATCAACACTGATCCTAGCATTTATTCACTTTGAATTCAAATTGATTAGTCATCGCATGTCTATACAACCTCAATTGAAGTTCTTTTTTGTCCTAAAAAAACGTACACACTTCCAATCCGTTTTCAATGGTTAATTGGTTATTACACTATATTTGATTAAGGACTTATGTTGTTTGTCTACGTCTATTTAATCTTAGAAAAATGTTTAGGAGATTCATAATAATTAACGAGATTTAAATAAAAAATGATTAAAAAATCTGATATAAGAGAGTACACAAATGAAACCTTAGAATTAAGTTTTTTAAACTAGACATTTGTTTGAACATGATTGCGATATAATTTTAGAAGCATGTATGAATTTTCCTCATAATTTTTGGGGGTCAATATAACTCTTTTTAAACTATTGATCTAAAAATATAGGACGATGAATAAAAATAAGCTTCTATTGACAAATGCCTAGTTTACAGAAATCAATGATTTAGAACATATAGAAAGATTATAGCAATTAGAATTATAAATTTACATAATGCATTACATTTACTTGCACAAGATAGAATTGAAGACATTTCTAAAACTCAATTAGTTTGAAATAAATAGGACAATGTATGAGACATGTAAGATGTGGTCCAACAATTTATCATTCGCATAACTGTAATATGGGTCAAAACATTAGGATAGAATGTTTAAAATGGTATTGCAGGTACACTCCATGTAGTACACACAAAGAAATATTATGATACAAGTATATGACATCAATGATAAATAGTTGCTGGAGCCTAAATAAAATAGAAATGAGTTCCTTACAGATGGTTGCTCTTGTGACTTTGGAGAATGGTCATTTGCCTTGGGTTCTGCTTCTCCCAGAAGCACAGCTGGAAGAAAAGCTGTGATATAGAATAAAATAAGTGCTTAATGACTCAATATTGTAGCTTAAAAACTAATTAGAAGAAAGCAACATGAGAAAATCATCATGCAACTCCTTGTTCAAGAAAAAGGCAATAAACATTAGGCATAACAATCTGATGGCACAAACCTAAGGACAGGCAAGCTTTCATAAAATGCTTTGGTGTCTTCATCATCCCAGATTGCTTCAAGAACTGAAGAATCTTTCCAAGAATTTGGTAATGATGATTCCCCCCACAGTAGTAACCCTGGTTGTGTGGCCATCCTCTGGCATTACTGAAACAAACAATTTTTTAGGGTGGGATAGAGAGTTAACAGTGTGAAAGCACGAGTAGTATACTTCTTTTAGATTGAAGAATCTCGTGAATCCATAAAGCACAGTTGGAAAGTGAAAATGCTGTAGCCTGATTGGACTTTACTATTAAAAGAAGGTTATCCAGGAAAGTGAAAGTGCACAGCCTGATTGGACTTTACTATTAAAAGAAGGAATGTTGACATTAGATAGGAAACCCAATCAATGATCAAACAAATAAAGTAGCTTATATATGTTATATAGCAAATAGAGATGTCCAGCCGCATTCGTAGTGGGAGGTTACTCAACTAAAAGACCCTCTCTAGCCATATTAATAGCTGATAAAATTACATAAGAAACAACAATGACATCTACATCATTAAACCTTCAATCATTGATAAATTAGTCAAAATGCAATTGCAGGAGACACCAAAAAGAGCCATCAAGTACTTAAACAGACGAGTTAAGACAAGTTTTTCAGTCACCTCATCAACTACTTGTTGTCCTGACAGTGGAAGTTCTAGGAAGGTTCTCGCTTGTCGAGCAAAGATGGCAAGAAGAGACAGATTCATCTGTGTTGCCTCACGGTCCTTAAAATGCTCCATACTGGTAAGATCCTTGATGATATTAACAAAAATACTACAATCGTCTATTACTCTAACAAAGTACAGCTCCAGGAGGAGCTTTTAATGTGCTACGCTTCTTCATCGCTCTTAAGTTCTTGTCTGCCTCCAAATCATCACTAGATTTTCCAGGAAAGAAGATTTTCAGCAGGCACTGAATCAAACTTGGTGAGAAATCCTTGTACCTTTGATGAAGCAGCGAACAAATCTACGAAAGGATAACAAACATTACCAAAAGGGGGGCACAAAAGATAATGTATGTGGAATTGAAAAATAGAAACATAAAACAGCTAAATCCATTCACATGTCTAGTGTTTCTACATCTCACGTGGTCCAACAAATCAAGGTCCGGGTAAAAAGTGTAAAGTCATCCACCTAACACTAGACATGTTGAATGGTAAGAGACATGTAAGATGAATAAAAACCCAACAAACTGAAAGAACTAGCTAGGACTGGTATGTGACTCAGCATGCCAGATGACTACAATAGCTTAGCACTTTCCCAGTCCATATGACCATATTATCTCTCTAAAATCCACTATAGAATCAGCTGCTTCGAGTTGAATTGTGTGGTCGAAGGGTATAAAACAGATAATAGTAAACTAGTCGTGTTTATTGATATTTTAAAAGGAATACACTGACAAAAGGAAACAACATATATGTAGTAACATTTCTCGGCGGTCCATTCGTGCAGCAGAGCATGGCTGAAAACCATAAAGAAAAATAACAAAATGCTTTATTGAATAATATGAGCATTCAGTTGCTGGACATATATTTAAGAGGAATCTAGGATGGAATTATCGAACAAGATAAAATGCTAACAAATTCAAATGGACTAAACCACTCTAAGATTTATTCTACATCTGAATGATTGAAAAACCATAGGACCATAGGAACTTTTAATAGTTTGAGATCATGACTAATTGTTCAAAGGCAAGTTTTTTCCAAAGTACCATGGGATCTAAGGATTATCTATAACAGAAATTAAGCATTTCAAACTTATATAAGCCAACACTGGCCTTAAACAAAAAGGACAAAATGTTCTCCTACATTCACTAAAATATCTCTAAAGTAAAGTTATACACAGTAAGATTCTGTTTCATAAGAGAATGAGTTACTACAGCTGCAAACTACCATAACATACTTATTTATCTAATCACCTGAACAACAGCTTGAATATCAGAAGACCGTAGCTTTGCCTCACTGATGGCTGTCACTGCTTCAGTAACAAATTTGCTCATGTTGACATTTCTCAATTCATCCATCAAACTGTCTCTCTGTTCTTCATTAATCTGCTTAAGTTTCTTAATAACTGCTGTATTGCGTTTTATGCTGGAATCTAATGTCGATGAAAAATGCTGTCTGTAATTAGTCAACACAACAACCACATCAATATGATATACTTTAGATTCTAAAAACACAATTAGCAGAAAACATTGAACAAATTACAGTAACTAAACTTCATAGATAGTTTCAAAATTTTCATTTGTTAGAGTAAAGAAGGTTCAAGTAGAAAAATTATAGTACGCTTTATTTTATTCAGTAAAATCAGAAAGATCCCATGCACCTATTACCAATGAGATAGGATGGAGAGATGTTAATGCCACTATTGGGAGGGTGAATAAAGAATAAGCATGAAGTAAAATAGTCATTGAAATCGTGAAAAGACTAAATCACATCTGCAAGAACACTACAACACCTGGAAAAAAACTTATCAAATACCATCTTCTTAAACACAATTATAGGCTAAAACTTGCTAGAAAGGCTACAAGAACACCTTCCAATATACCAACCCAGAGTAGCTCAAGGAAGTAAGAGTCTTTGGACATAAGAGGTTAAGATCTCAAGTTCGATTCACACTTAAACACCTTGATTGAAGTGGAGGAGCATTGACAGTGGTTTGTTGTGCTAGCCACCTTCAGGGAAAACTAAAATCTGGTCTAAAAAATCTTCGAATATAGTAATATTAACATCCATCCAAAATCTCCACTTTTGTTAGAGATTTGGGTCTTTGAGAAGTTACAGGTCATCATGGGGCTACTAACAAAAGAATAATTTTAGATGATGTTACAATGAGTGTATTAAATAGGGCCATTTGAGCCTTTCTTGCAAGTTCCATGAACCATTTGAACTAATCAATAGTTCAGTGGTTCATTTGAGGCCTTTCGTGCAAGTTACTTAAATTCATAGCCATAAGCATTCCAAAGAAATACCAATACCGCAGGACAACACAACAATATGTAATTCATAATAACATTTTGAAATATCTGACCAGTTCTTTCAGGATTCAAGTTACTTTGCTGAAGAGCAATCTTAGCCTACACTAATTTTTTTAATTCTTCATGACGAGCAGCTGTTTCCTGCTATTGAAAACAGAAGGAAAAAAAATCTTATGTAAAGAAAAAACCTCTAAAATTTAATAATGAAGAATATTACAACTACTTCTAATCCATGAAAAGTAAGAGGAGCAAAAATCCATTGCAGAAAAGACTGTAATGTTTCTTAGTACTATTATTGATTACTAAAAAGAAGCAGAGCATCAATCATGTGTAAGAATTTCAGTATCAGGCTAAAAAGGGGACATAGATGTAAAATCACCCAAAGAAACATGTACATCCCCAGTATTATATAACGTTGACCCTTAGAAAGACAACTAGAACTTAACTAAACTTAGTCATGCACAAAAACCAGAAGTAGAAGTCTAGGTCCATCAAACTGTAGAGACTCATATTTGACTTAACAGTTTTGCGCATCTTTCTATATTATAGGAGAATGATATATGTGAAAGTAAATTACAATTTCATGATACCATCCCAGTGCGGAAAATTATTATGCATGATGTGCAATTGGAGGATCTGAGAAAAAGCAATGACAAATGGCAAATAAAATTTCACCTGTTAATAGAGTCTTGTGTACAAAAATATAGAACATGGCAACATAATTCGACATCAGTTGATAACAAACAACAAAGACATGTCCTAGAAACATTATTCATACACATAAATCTACTGAACTTACTTCACCATCTTGCTTTGCCTGATTCTCACTACCAGCACGACTTTCATCCTCAGTCTGATCCATTGCTAGATAATAGTCAGCTGTTACTGTTAGAATAACAAATTGAATCAATGATCAGCAAGTCTTTCTTTTTAAATAACAAATTGAAAATGCATATTTACCAAAATCTTCACGAACAAACTAGATGTATTCACAGTAGAAAATTATATAAAGAGAAAAGACAAGGCTGGAACAGATGGTTACAGTTAATTGATCAATTAGATCTCGGTTCACACATCCTGGAAGCCTCTGCAACATACCATTCAAGTTTGTCCCCTCTAGTCCTTTAAGTTTCTCCTTTTCATTTTCTATTTTTCTTTCTGCATCTTTGTCTTTTCCTTTCTCTTTTGGAGCCTAAATAAAATAGAAATGAGTTCCTTACAGATGGTTGCTCTTGTGACTTTGGAGAATGGTCATTAGCCTTGGGTTCTGCTTCTCCCAGAAGCACAGCTGGAACCAAAGCTCTGATATAGAATAAAATAAGTGCTTAATGACTCAATATTGTAGCTTAAAAACTCATTAGAAGAAACCAACAGGAGAAAATCATCATGCAAATCCTTGTTCAAGAAAAAGGCAATAAACATTTGGCATAACAATCTGATGGCACAAACCTAAGGTCAGGCAAGCTTTCATAAAATGATTTGGTGTCTTCATCAGAATTTGGTAATGATGATTCCCCCACAGTAGTAACCCTGGTTGTGTGGCCATCTTCTGGCATTACTGTAGGTTCAATGTTAAGAGCTTCTGCCAATCTGAAACAAACAATTTTTGGGGGAGGGGTAGAGAGTTAACAGTGTGAAAGCACGAGTAGTATACTTCTTTTAGATTGAAGAATCTCGTGAATCCATAAAGCACAGTTGGAAAGAATACAAGGGGAAGAACAAATGGATAACCAACAGGAAAGTGAAAGTGCACAGCCTGATTGGACTTTACTATTAAAAGAATGAATGTTGACATTAGTTAGGAAACCGAATCAATGATCAAACAAATAAAGTAGCTTATATATGTTATTCACAATATCGATTCTTCCAGAGAGACTTCTCATATTGTTATTAGCTGTAATCTAATACTTGCTGAGTATGAATAAATCTCATTTAAACACTTGTTTGGCAAATATAAATTTGGATTTAATCTAAAATCCTTTTACAAATTAATATTATTTTAATTAATTTTAAAAAAAAAGGATGAAGCCTTGATTAATAAATTTTTAAGTACTTTATTAATGAATGTACAGTCCAAAACCATATTTTATTTTTAAATATTACATTTCTTTTTATTTAATAATTTATAAATATTTTATCATATATAAAGTAATCTAAAACAAACAACTAAGAACAAAGTTAGTAACAACTTCCAGAACAAAATTCTTAATAGAAAATAATTGTTTCTAACGAAAATGAAGGCTTCAATAGTCACAATAGTGGCAGAACAAAATATTTGTCTGGAGACAGAAAGAAAGGTAAGAATAGGAATACTGGGTCAAAACAGAAAGTCGTAATCAGTTTAAAAGAGGAATACTTAATCAAATGTTGCACATATTCAGATTAAGAGGTCAATCATAACCTGGTTCCAAAGGATTCACCATGGACTATAAAATTAAATTGAAGTGTTGTGCATATGAAGAAAAGCATAACAAACAACAAAGACATGTCCTAGAAACATTATTCATACACGTATAAATCTAGTGAACTTACTTCACCATCTTGCTTGGCCTGATTCTCACTACCAGCACGAGTTTCATCCGCAGTTTGATCCATTGCTAGATAATAGTCAGCTGTTACTGTTAGAATAACAAATTGAATCAATGATCATCAGCAAGTCTTTCTTTTCAAACTAACTAATAGGAAATTAGGGAGAAAATTTTCCTAGAATAGCTAATCATGAAAAGGCATAACATACAACCCAAAAAACAGAGAAAATGGTACACTCAATCAAACTGCCTATAAATTAATTGAAGAGAAATGTGCAAGTGGAAAAAGAATGGTACTATCTGAACCTATTCTTCCCATAATTAATGATCCGAATAACTGAATGAATTACATGTCAGAAAAACAATCACTCCTAATCCAAAAATACAATTATCAGAGTTTCTGTGGAAATTGGTGATTCCTGCGGCTATTTAGAAATAGACACTTACACCCAAGAAATGCGACATCTGCAGTATGCAATAATTCAAATGTCGGGCGATGGTTCCTTCGCGGTTGATGTTGCACTGTGGTGTGGTCTGAAGCAGGGACGACAATTAGAAGAAGCCCTAGATGGTTACAAATGGAACGAGTGAGGGTGCAAGCGAAGGTGAGAGACTGTTAAATCTTTGGATCGCGGCTGATTAACGAACTCAAAGGACGCAAAGATGAAGATCGTGTTGAAGAAGAAAAAGCGACAGCCCCAAATCCTAGGGTTCGCGATTTTATTAATCTCAAACACTACAAAATATATATTTATAAAGAAACCCTTAATCCTAGGGATAATATATATTTATATTGCGTCCTATATTATTTCATTCCTTACAAAGAAACCCTTATACTAATTTATTTTGTAATAAAGACATTAATTGTTTTTATATCTCTTGAGCTTCCCATATACATGCATAAACCAAAGGAGGAACAAAACTACTGTCTCCAACCACCATTAACCAAATTGGTTTTGTAAAAATCTTTCCAAAAATTTCTGTAAGAATTAAAAATTAAAATAACTTTCTATAATTAAATATAATTGTATTTATCAATCTGTCAATGGTCAATTCCATTCCCCATTACACCAATTTAGATTCAAAAAAATAGCTTAAGGGAAAGGGAAAATGACCGAAGGATCCAATCTTAGCAATGAAATCAAATAAAATGGGCAATTTACCGTAAATGTAATCAATCCTGCAATAACAATGAAACCCACAAATAAATGTTTGCCAGAGAAGAAGATTGACAGGCTAGTTACTAATAATTTTGTTTTTGTTGGTCAATAAATAATTGCATTCAATTTAGAGATTACTCACAATTTAAACACCTTTCTTATCAGCGACCATAAACACAAGACCACCATACCATGAGAAAAAGGAAAAAACAGAGAAAACTTTCTAGAAAGAAAGAAACCAAAACTTACAATGAACTTGGTGGGAAGAAGAACAAAAATGCATAAAACAAAGGAGGAACAAAACTTCTGTCTGCAACCAACATCAACCGGTTTTGTTTTTGTAAAAATCTCTCTAAATCTCATATATAAGCTGCTGAAATCATTTGTTTCTGAAATTTCTTACCAAGGCAATATTGCACAGCAGGAAGGATTGCAAGCTTTTTGCATATCCAAAATCAGATGAAACAGATATTTTTTTGTGGAAAAAACTAACAATGCACTTTTAAGCAACGACATACCTGAGGAATACAAAGATTTGCAGTTGAAGTCCAGCTATGAAATCGCCTTTGAACTTGGTGAGATTGTAACCCCCTTCTCCAATCTAGAAAAGGGACAACAGATTTCAAGTCAAGAACAACCTTTCTCGAAGTTGATACATCCTTGAAAGAAGGCAAATGATCATCCGGGAAAAATGTTTCCTTGACAGTGGACTTGAATTTTGTAAGGAGATCCTTCTTTGGAGGCTGTTTGACTTTGTGAGAGTACGGAATTACCCCCTGACTCATTCCCTCCATTAACCATCTTCTAGGTGAACTAGAATGATCACCACCTTTACCACCCCAAACTAAAGCAAGAGAATCAAACAAATGAATGCTATAGTTTTGGCAGTTACTGAATAAAAAATGAAGTTGGCTGAAAAAATACCAGAAAATGGAAAAGAAATTTTTATAAAAATGTTTGAAGATACAGAAATCTGAAGGCTGCTTATATAGAAATAAAAAATAAAAAATAAAAAATAAAAAAAAATTCAACTTGAATAAACAAATGTGCAAAAAAGGAATCAAGCCTCCATCCTGTTCTAAATTCTACTTCATAACTTGAATAAACAAATGTTGACTTTGCTTGCCTCATCTACTCCTCCCTTTGCAGAATCTGAGAGGTACAATTGTGTAAACAACACATGACATTGATATGATCACTGCAGTTAGTTCGTTTAATGCTCTTAATCCTCTCATAATCCAACCCACTGTTTGATCCCAAGTAAATTTGGTTGTATATAAATAACACTGGTCTCTTTCAAATGGCAAGAACAATTTCGGTCAAGCATGATGAACCTTTGTTTTACAACAGAAGCAATACAAAAAGGATCAAAGCTAAGACTCTTTCGTGGAATTGAAAAACAGCAACTAAGGATTTGGTAGTAGTAGTTAATAAACAAAAATGCAAATAAAGTAATATATAGTTGAAACCTTTTCTACCTAATTATCATATTAATAATAAGAGGAGGGTCTTAAATACTACAGCAACTGTCAAACTCCCATCACTGAATAAACTAACAACACATACTACAGCAACTGTCAAACTCCCACCACTAAATAAACTAACAACACATACTACAGCAACTGTCAAACTCCCACCACTGAATAAACTAACAACACATACTACAGCAACTGTCAAACTCCCACCACTGAATAAACTAACACTAATAGAAAAAGTCAAAACACTACCCCACTACTAAATAAACTAACACCAACCCACTACATAGAACACAAAGTAAAGAGTAGTAGAAACTTAACCTAACCAATTAATTAAAACAAAGACATGTGCTAAACATTGTGCACATGGAACTGAGACAAATTATAATAGTTAATTAAGATCCTGGATTACCTCCTCCCCGGACTTGTTGGATACTTCCTATTTATTATCATGGAAGCCCATCTCTATGCCGCTTGTCTCCCCAAATTCGAAGGAGCTTGTCTCCCCGAATGCGAACGAGTCTGATGTCTCCAACTTGTCAATCAGACATAAGGTCTCCCCAGTGCTGTCTTCCATGCAGGGGTGTTTACCTGTTAATATCAAGCCTTGGAGCTCCATTGCCACCTCTTTCATTGAAGGGCGGTCCTCTCCCCTCACCATCAAGCACATCTTTGTTATGTTGGCGACTTCCTTGACCCGGTCGAAGCTTTCTTGCTTGAGTACGTTATCTTCTAGAATTTCAGCCAGTCGGTTATCTTTTAAGGCGGAGAGAAAGAATGTTGCTAAGCTCTTATCCTTAAAATCATCGCAATCAAACCGAAGGACGCTCCTACCAGTGAGTAATTCTGCCAGAATGACTCCAAAACTATAGACATCGCTCTTGTCGGTCAGTTGACTTGTTTGCAGGTACTCGGGGTCTAGGTATCCGAGAGTTCCCTGCACCACTGTCGATAAAACCATTGTATCAATGGATACCAACCTGGAGGCACCGAAATCGGAGACCTTTGCTGCATAGTTTTCGTCTAAGAGGATGTTGGCAGACTTTATGTCCCTGTGAATGATGGGAATGGACGCGGACGAGTGTAGATAGGATATGGCATTGGCGATTTCCGAAGCAATTCTCAGGCGAGTCTCCCAAGAAGACGTGAGGGGAGAGCTGGTCTTGCCGGTTTTGTATGGATGTGGTCGTGTAAGGTTCCATTTGGGATGTACTCGTAGACTAGTAAGGGAACCTCGGTCTCCAGACAACATCCGAGTAGTCTGACAATGTTTCGGTGGTTGACCTGCAATAGAATGACGACCTCGTTTATGAACTCCTCTACTTGGCCCTTCTTCTGGCCGGGGATGAACGGTTCTAGGTTGCCTTTCTGAATGTTTTTGGAGACCTTGACAGCAACGACAGTTTTGTTTGGAAGAACACCTCTATAAACGGTGCCAAAACCGCCTTCTCCGAGGATATTAGCTTTGCTGTATCTTCCGGTTGCTACCTCTAACTAATGGGCGGTAAAAATCTTTGCAGTTTCTGTGGAAGAGGACCCTTGAGTAGATGAGAGTTGGTTTTTCATGATGAAGCCCCCGTTTCGTTGAAAGAAGCTTTGTCTGAGTTTCATCAGATTTTGTTTCTTTACCAAATGATGCATCCAGATAAACACCATGAATAAGAATATTATGGCGATCCCAGTACCTGTATGCCAGTAAAAAATGTCTAATTAAATTTAAAATTTTCAAACAAACATACAGTTTTCAAAAGTTAGTTATAATTAACGTACCGATAATAACTACAGCGAGCAAAGGGAAAGCCCATGAACAGCCGGTGCCAGCTTTGCTTCCATTGCCGTGATATCCCCACGGACATGAGCGAGCAAAGGGAAAGCCCATGAACAGCCGGTGCCAGCTTTGCTTCCATTGCCGTGA
The DNA here is from genome assembly GCF_907164915.1 of Impatiens glandulifera. NCBI lineage: Eukaryota > Viridiplantae > Streptophyta > Magnoliopsida > Ericales > Balsaminaceae > Impatiens > Impatiens glandulifera. Next base: position 19,150 of record NW_025919525.1, on the reverse strand, counting down.
TATCCCCACGGACATGAACAGTGATGACTCCCCTGTTCATTCTTACAGATTTTCACACAGTCATTCAACTTTGGGTCGTTGCATTCGTTAATATCTGCAGCATAACAACAAGAGCGTTATGAAATGGTTAATCATCAAAAGAAAGAAAGAAAAAAAAGAAGAAGAAAAAGTTGGTTAGCTGAGGTTTTGTGGGTATATAGTTAGTTAGTTTAGTTAGAAGCTTCACAACCATAAAAGAGATAGGGGTTCCCATTGAATCCGTCGATGCATTTGCACCTATAACCTACCCCATTCTGAACGTCCAAGCATTCCTTGTTTTGACCGTTGCAAGCATAAGTTTGAACATCCTTGGCCGCCTCTTTGCAAGTCTTATTACTTACAGCCCATTCGAGCACCACCGGTCGGTCCTCCTTAGGCGGCTTTTCCTTGAGGTGTTTGCTTGAGAAATGGTAGACGCTCGTAGCCGCAACAAATGCATAACCGCAAGGATTAAAGTCGACCACATTGGTGTTGTAGAAATCGAATAATAGCACCTGTTTAGCAATTCAGAAATAAACAAGCTACAACAAGGCCTAACAATTCTTTTTCCCTTTTGTGTAATCAAATAGGCAGACAAAACAATTGAGCATCAACAATCAAACAATCAAAGAAACAGAGAGCAGGACACCAAGATTTTACGTGGAAAACCCAAATTAGGTAAAACAACGGGACACTTCGGCCACTTAAATCATCCACTATATACAATGTAGTTCAATACAAGCTTAGAGGTAATCTAACAAAAGTTATTAATTAACCTCATCCTAACTTGTCATTCACATACATTATCATCATCACTAAAGATGGCTAACCAAATGGAGAAGAGATAAAAGAAATCAGAAGAAGAACCTGCTATTGCAATGGAAGAATTGCTGCTTTAATGGAGGAAGAACTGCTGGAAGAGAGAGAGAAAACCACCCAAAAACTGCTGTGTTTTTTTTCTTAATTAAATATGTTCTAATGGGCTTTATTAATTTGTTAGGCCCAGCTGTCAAATGAGCTGACCCAACAATTGGAATGATTTTGAAAACTGAGAACTCGACTTTGCAAATGCTGTGTATTCTGAGGAATCGCGGCTTGACAACACCCTATACCGTCGCACCTTCCGTCTTGAACGTCGGCGAGGTTGGCACAGTAGGCCGTGCAGGCGGTGAAAAAGTTCATGTCTTCCCGTCGGGTCGCCATTTGCCCATACGTATCGCATCCCAAAGCTGTGAACTTGTTTTCGGTGGTTGAGACAACGAATGTACCCGTTGACAATCCTGGGTCGACTTGAGACTCATTATAACAGTCTTCCCCAATTTCCATCAAAAAAATTTTGACACTTCCAGCAGAGACATTGATTTTGCGAATTTGGATTCTGCCTTTAGTCCCCCAATACAAACCGCCATTGTCCTTGCATGTCAAATGGAAGGATTCAGTACGGTATAGGTGTCGTTCGCTAAATAGCATCCTTCAGTGGTACCGAATGGGTACGGAATTGATATTTCCCCGCATGTTCTGTTGCAGAACTAGCTCTCAGCAGCTACTAATTCGAAAACATACAACTGTATGAAAAATATGATCAGTAGCAGATTTTTTGGTAGAGAAGAAAGGGAAGATGCCATGGTAGCTACAGCTTCTTTGGTAGAGAAGAAACAAGTTCTCTGTTTTTTTTAAAACTTGTTTGGTGGTAGAAAGACGAAGGACTGGTTTATATATAATGACCACGAGTGAAAAGCTTTATTATTATTTTTTAATATTCTTATTTAAAAAATAATAATAAAGTTTTTCACTCGTGGTCATTATATATAAACCAGTCCTTCGTCTTTCTACCAACAAACAAGTTTAAAAAAAAAACAGAGAACTTGCTTCTTCTCTACCAAAGAAGCTGTAGCTACCATGGCATCTTCCCTTTCTTCTCTACCAAAAAATCTGCTACTGATCATATTTTTCATACAGTTGTATGTTTTCGAATTAGTAGTTGCTGAGAGCCAGTTCTGCAACAGAACATGCGGGGAAATATCAATTCCGTACCCATTCGGTACCACTGAAGGATGCTATTTAGCGAACGACACCTATACCGTACTGAATCCTTCCATTTGACATGCAAGGACAATGGCGGTTTGTATTGGGGGACTAAAGGCAGAATCCAAATCAGCAAAATCAATGTCTCTGCTGGAAGTGTCAAAAATTTTTTGATGGAAATTGGGGAAGACTGTTATAATGAGTCTCAAGCCGACCCAGGATTGTCAACGGGTACATTCGTTGTCTCAACCACCGAAAACAAGTTCACAACTTTGGGATGCGATACGTATGGGCAAATGGCGACCCGACGGGAAGGCATGAACTTTTTCACCGCCTGCACGGCCTACTGTGCCAACCTCGCCGACGTTCAAGACGGAAGGTGCGACGGTATAGGGTGTTGTCAAACCGCGATTCCTCAGAATACACAGCATTTGCAAAGTCGAGTTCTCAGTTTTCACAATCATTCTAATTGTTGGGTCAGCTCATTTGGCAGTTGGGCCTAACAAATTAATAAAGCCATTAGGACATATTTAATTAAGAAAAAAAAACACAGCAATTTTTGGGTGATTTTCTCTCTCTCTCTTCCAGTAGTTCTTCCTCCATTAAAGCAGCAATTCTTCCATTGCAATAGCAAGTTCTTCTTCTGATTTTTTTATCTCTTCTCCATTTGGTTAGCCATCTTTAGTGATGATAATGTATGTGAATGACAAGTTAGGATGAGGTTAATTAATAACTTTTGTTAGATTACCTCTAAGCTTGTATAGAACTACATTGTATACTCATTTGATATAGTGGATGATTTAAGTGGCCGAAGTGTCCCGTGGTTTTACCTAATTTGGGTTTTTCACGTAAAATCTTGGTGTCCTGCTCTCTGTTTCTTTGATTGTTGATGCTCAATTGTTTTGGCTGCCTATTTGATTACACAAAAGGGAAAAAAAATTGTTAGGCCTTGTTGTAGCTTGTTTATTTCTGAATTGCTAAACAGGTGCTATTATTCGATTTCTACAACACCAATGTGGTCGACTTTAATCCTTGCGGTTATGCATTTGTTGCGGCTACGAGCGTCTACCATTTCTCAAGCAAACACCCAAGGAAAAGCCGCCTAAGGAGGACCGACCGGTGGTGCTCGAATGGGCTGTAAGTAACAAGACTTGCAAAGAGGCGGCCAAGGATGTTCAAACTTATGCTTGCAACGGTCAAAACAAGGAATGCTTGGACGTTCAGAATGGGGTAGGTTATAGGTGCAAATGCATCGACGGATTCAATGGGAACCCCTATCCCTTTTATGGTTGTGAAGGTACTAACTAAACTAACTAACTATATACCCATAAAACCTCAGCTAACTAACTTTTTCTTCTTCTTTTTTTTTCTTTCTTTCTTTTGATGATTAACCATTTCATAACGCTCTTGTTGTTATGCTGCAGATATTAACGAATGCAACGACCCAAAGTTGAATGACTGTGTGAAAATCTGTAAGAATGAACAGGGGAGTCATCACTGTTCATGTCCGTGGGGATATCACGGCAATGGAAGCAAAGTTGGCACCGGCTGTTCATGGGCTTTCCCTTTGCTCGCTGTAGTTATTATCGGTACGTTAATTATAACTAACTTTTGAAAACTGAATGTTTGTTTGAAATTTTAATTTTAATAAAATAAATAAAATCATAACCCATGATGGGCAATGTGAAATACTTATTTCAGGACATGAATTATATCGGTTTTCTTTGTAAAAACCTTTATACCTAAAAGACCTTTCAGCTGTTGGAGTGCACTAGTAATTGCAACTCCCGCCATGAAGCCAACAATGGCACAGCATGAGAAGGCAAGTCAATCAAGAAACCCAACCTGGATTCAGAAAGAAAAACAAAAAAAAATTAGATTTCAAAAAGGGTTTAGGTTTGGTTTGGTTCGGTTCAATAACAAGAGCTTACCTAAAGAAGCCAAGTGTTGCTTGGATGATTCCCCACAAAGAATGTAGCTGTAAATATACCAGAAAATGAAGTTTGCTGAAAATATACCAGAAAATGGAAAAGGATCTTTAGAACAACCAAAGTAATGTTTGATGATACAGGAATCACAAGGCTTGATTATATACTTAATACAAGAAAAGTCAAAACAATTGCGCCTACACAAACTGAACATAGATGAATCTAGCCCACTTCTTGTTCCAAATTCTACTTTAGCTCTTATTCAAGAATTAAGACATATAAATATATTTTAGAGTTCCTTCCAGTAAATTAGAACAATAAAAATTACCTTCCAGCTGCAATGTTGACTTGGCTTGCCTCTTCTATGCCCTTTGAAGATTCTGAGAGGTAATTTGTGTCAGCAATGCACGACATTGATGACGCCTCTTTATTATGTTTGATATAACTAGGAATAAAAATGAAACAAAGCCTACATGCATTCATTAACCTTTGATATCACACTTACATCATATCAGTTTAGACCTTTCAATGTGATTTTAGCTGAAATACAAACTTTTTTCAATTTCTTAGTGTTAAGATTAGATTCTATGTGGATAAATAAAACTTGTAAGTTATTAACTCTTTATTTGTACTAATTTATTAGTATAATTGTTACCAATTTAGAGTGAAAAAAATTAGCAATGAGCAAAGAGCTCAAGGGAAAGGGAAAATGACCAAAGGAACCAATCTTGCAATGAAATCAAATAAAATGGGCAACTTTGTTTGCTTCTCTTCCAACCCATTGCGGTTTGCAAGTAAGGCTTCTTTGGATGTAGTCGCTGACACACAAAAAATGCACATTATCAGTAAACTATCACAACCGCGTATAGGGAAACTAACAAGGAAAATGAACAATGAATAATACTAACGCCAGACATCTTTCATGGTCCTGCAGGGGGAGAACACCTGCGAACAGCATCTGCAACAGTGATAAATACGTTCTCCACCCCAATCAACTCTACAAAATTAGACAAATGCAGCTTCTCTGTCACAACCGGTCCAGGATTTGCTACAACAAGCTGTTTTTTTGTTTCAACCCAACACAAACAAACAAACAAAAAATCAATCAATCATAAGTGTAGCCTTTCGTTACAATGATTTTATTGTTATTCAACCTAGAGCTTATTTGATATTATAGGGTTATTTGAAAATAATCTTGGTTTTAGAAAGAAAAAAATAAATTGTTTGATGTAAAAACTGGGTTTTTTAAGGGTAAAATGTCTTTACAAGAAAAGGGTAATTTGGTTGATGATTTAAAAGATGAAGGGATTGATGATTGAATAAAGGGTTAGTTTTGGATTCATCAAACAAAGGACCTAATTACCTTGATTTCCTTTTTATGCAGAGACTGATGCAACGCTTCCAACCCGTGAATTCCACTAGTATCTAGGTCGGTAACAGCTACAACAAAACAAAACAAACATCAATTCCCGAAACAACAAATGTTTTCTTAAGGGTATAACGCAAAAAACAGCAGCAGCTCTTATGCGACATCTCAGATGATCACATATTGAATTCTCTGGTCATTATCTTTAATCGGTTCTTCTTCTTCAGTAAGCCACCCCAAAGTCGTAGACAAAATTATTAATTCCCCAATGTTTATTTTCTGAAACTAGAAAAAACAAATCAAACATTACTACCCAATTATACCTCTCTCGGATATAGTTATCATTTGAAAAATAGATCCCGGAATCAACGCAAGCAATCAATAGCCCCGGAATCCTAGATGCATCTGGATACTGCAATATATTTCTGTATACCGTAGTTCTAGGGATATTCCCTAGCAAAGCAATCCGAGGCCTAGTCACTTGTTAAAGAATTTTCGCAAACGATATGCATACCTGAAGATAGATTTTTCTACATGTTCAAAATTATGCTTCAAAATGCTAAAGATATGAGTAATGATACTCATTTTGCAGGTTAGAGAAATTACAAAATGACTACCTGATGTAAAGGAGGGCGGACTTTAGAAACCCTTGCTGATCGTTCAGGTGGTTTGCAGGGATAATAAACATTTTTTAAAAGAGTGCTGTGATGAGGATCCAGATTCTTGACATTTTTCAACCGCATCAAAATTTCCAACATATTGGCCATTCGCACAGAAGTTTCAGGAGATCGATAGAGAAATTGTCTGCAGGTCTCAAGGAGATTACATGCAACATCTATGTTATGATGCGAAAAATCATCCAAACAAGTCTGTAGAGGGAATATTACGCTGAATATGAGAAAAAGGATAAGATGAACAAGTTCTTTATTGCATTAAAATGAACTTTTATGTAACAGAATTATCAGGAAACAGGATAAATGTAGGAAAAGTAATGAAAGCTACAGTTCCAAGTTAAAATAAAGATGAGACCATGTACATTTCTCACTTACCTTCAAACAGCCGAACACTAATCCAGGTGAAGCAATTTTGAATTTGCAGAGCTCCCCAATAAAGCGAATATTACGTATTTTTGTTTCAATATTCATTTGATCCTGGCAAAATAAAATTTTAATTTCAGTGTAACCAAAATTTTCAAAGAAGAAAGCAACAAACTACTAAACAAACCTTCTTATTTATCAGAGAGTTGAACTCTTCCTCCAGCAGTTGTAAGAGCATGAAAGAAACATCTTTTATACAAGTGGATAGTGTGGCAACCATACGAGAGCAGTACGGAAGCAGTTCAAGAGATGTCCTGGGAACATTGAACAAGGCTCTCACAAGCTTGATTTTGAATTCAAATAACAAAATTCTACCTGGAAAATAGAAAATGCATATTTACCAAAATCTTCACGAACAAACTAGATGTATTCACAGTAGAAAAATTATATAAAGAGAAAAGACAAGGCTGGAACAGATGGTTACAGTTAATTGATCAATTAGATCTCGGCTCACACATCCTGGCAGCCTCTGCAACATACCATCCAAGTTTGTCCCCTCTAGTCCTTTAAGTTTCTCCTTTTCATTTTCTATTTTTCTTTCAGCATCTTTGTCTTTTCCTTTCTCTTTTTCAGGATCCTTACACTTTTCCTTTTCTTTTGCATCTTTGTCTTTGGCTTTCTCATTGTTCCCCTCCTGAACAGCTGCAGCTTCACGGGAAGCCTCTACAGGTTCTTGGCTAACGCTCTAACTTTGGTCTGGCTAATGTGAATCCTATATGTATACATATTGAAGTTAAGAAAAATAAAATCAATACTTACTCGGATATTACACTATACATATTTTTCATTATTTATAGACGTTAGGTGGAAGCAACAAGTGGAACAGAAAAAGAAAGAAAAAAGAAAAAAAAAGCTGATTGGAATGAAATATCAAATCTTCCTTGACTAGGTTCAACATCATAAAATCTCATTCAAACAACCAAACCTTGCAGATATCTTATTTGTATGGCCAGGTAGTGACAATTTTAACATCTCACATACATTTCACACTGCTAAGTAGATTGCAAAAAGGATTTGCAAGCTGTGTTCAGAGAACAATTATGACAAGATTTAAATGGATGCCACTAATTTATCATTCGCATCACTGTAATATGTGTCAAAACATTAGGATAGAATGTTTAAAATGGTATTGCAGGTACACTCCATGTATTACACACAAAGAAATATTATGATACAAGTATATGACATAGTTGTTGGAGCTTAAATAAAATAGAAATGAGTTCCTTACAGATGGTTTCTCTTGTGACTTCGGAGAATGGTTATTAGCCTTGGGTTCTGCTTCTCCCAGAAGCACAGCTGGAACAAAAGCTCTGATATAGAATAAAATAAGTGCTTAATGACTCAATATTGTAGCTTAAAAACTCATTAGAAGAGGAGCCATGACAGTGGTTTGCTTTGTCTAGTAAAATCTGGTCTAAAAAATCTTCCAATGTAGTAATATTAACATCCATCCAAAATCTCCACTTTTGTTAGAGATTTGGGTCTTTGAGAAGTTACAGGTCATCATGGGGCTACTAACAAAAGAATAATTTTTGATGATGTTACAATGAGTGTATTAAATAGGGCCATTTGAGCCTTTCTTGCAAGTTCAATGAACCATTTGAACTAATCAATAGTTCAGTGGTCCATTTGAGGCCTTTCGTGCAAGTTACTTAAATTCATAGCCATAAGCACTCCAAAGAAATGCCAATACCGCAGGACAACACAAAAATATGTAATTCATAATAACATTTTGAAATATCTAACCAGGTCTTTCAGGATTCAAGTTACTTTGCCGAAGAGCAATTTTAGCCTCCACTAGTTTTTTTAATTCTTCATGACGAGCGGCTGTTTCCTGCTATTGAAAACAAAAGGAAAAAAATCTTGTGTAAAGAAAAAAATCCTCTAAAATTTAATAATGAAGAATATCACAACTACTTCTCAATCCACGAAAAGTAAGAGGAGCAAAAATGCATTACAGAAAAGACTGCAATGTTTCTTAGTAGTATTATTGATTACTAAAAAGAAGCAGAACAACAATCATGTGTAAAAATTTCAGTATCAGGCTAAAAAGGGGACATAAATGTAAGATAACCCAAAGAAACATGTACAACCCCAGTACTAGATAAGTTTGAGCCTTGGAAAGACAACTAGAACTTAACTAAACTTAGTCATGCACAAACATCAGAAGTAGAAGTCTAGGTCCATCGAACTGTAGAGACTCATATTAGACTTAACAGTTCTGCGCATCTTTCTATATTATAGGAGAATGATATATGTGAAAGTAAATTACAATTTCATGATACCATCCAAGTGGTGCAAATTATTATGCATGATGTGCAAGTGGAGGATCTGAGAAAAAACAATGAAAAATGGCAAATAAAATTTCACCTGTTAATAGAGTCTTGTGTACTAAAATATAGAACATGGCAACATAATTGGACATCAGTTGATAACAAACAACTAAGACATGTCCTAGAAACATTATTCATACACATATAAATCTACTGAACTTACTTCACCATCTTGCTTGGCATGATTCTCACTACCAGCACGACTTTCATCCTCGGTTTGATCCATTGCTAAATAATAGTCAGCTGTTACTGTTAGAATAACAAATTGAATCAATGATCAGCAAGTCTTTCTTTTTAAATAAAAAAATTGAAAATGCATATTTACCAAAATCTTCACGAACAAACTAGATGTATTCACAGTAGAAAAATTATACAAAGAGAAAAGACAAGGCTGGAACAGATGGTTACAGTTAATTGATCAATTAGATCTCGGCTCACACATCCTGGCAGCCTCTGCAACATACCATCCAAGTTTGTCCCCTCTAGTCCCTTAAGTTTCTCCTTTTCATTTTCTATTTTTCTTTCAGCATCTTTGTCTTTTCCTTTCTCTTTTTCAGGATCCTTACACTTTTCCTTTTCTTTTGCATCTGTCTTTGGCTTTCTCATTGTTCCCCTCCTGAACAACTGCAGCTTCACGGGAAGCCTCTACAGGTTCTTGGCTAACGCTCTGACTTTGGTCTGGCTCATGTAAATCCTATATGTATACATATTGAAGTTAAGAAAAATAAAATCAATAGTTACTCGTATATTACACTATACATATTTTTCATTATTTATAGACGTTAGGTAGCAGCAACAAGTGGGACAGAAAAAAAAAAGCAGATTGGAATGAAATATCAAATCTTCCTTGACTAGGAGGTTCAACATCATAAGATCTCATTCAAACAACCAAACCTTGCAGATATCTTATTTGTATGGCCAGGTAGTGACAATTTTAACATATCACACTGCTAAGTAGATTGCAAGCTGTGTTCAGAGAACAATTATGATACGGTTTAAATGGATGCCACTAATTTATCATTCGCATCACTGTAATATGTGTCAAAACATTAGGATTGAATGTTTAAAATGGTATTGCAGGTACACTCCATGTATTACACACAAAGAAATATTTTGATACAAGTATATGACATAGTTGTTGGAGCTTAAATAAAATAGAAATGAGTTCCTTACAGATGGTTGCTCTTGTGACTTCGGAGAATGGTTATTAGCCTTGGGTTCTGCTTCTCCCAGAAGCACAGCTGGAACAAAAGCTCTGATATAGAATAAAATAAGTGCTTAATGACTCAATATTGTAGCTTAAAAACTCATTAGAAGAAACCAACAGGAGAAAATCATCATGCAAATCCTTGTTCAAGAAAAAGGCAATAAACATTTGGCATAACAATCTGATGGCACAAACCTAAGGTCAGGCAAGCTTTCATAAAATGCTTTGGTGTCTTCATCAGAATTTGGTAATGATGATTCCCCCACAGTAGTAACCCTGGTTGTCTGGCCATCCTCTGGCATTACTGTAGGTTCCATGTTAAGAGCTTCTGCCAATCTGAAACAAACAATTTTTTGGGGTGGGGTAGAGAGTTAACAGTGTGAAAGCACGAGTAGTATACTTCTTTTAGAATGAAGAATCTCGTGAATCCATAAAGCACAGTTGGAAAGAATACAAGGGGAAGAACAAATGGATAACCAACAGGAAAGTGAAAGTGCACAGCCTGATTGGACTTTACTATTAAAAGAAAGAATGTTGACATTAGTTAGGAAACCCAATCAATGATCAAACAAATAAAGTAGCTTATATATGTTATTCACAATATCGATTCTTCCAGAGAGACTTCTCATATTGTTATTAGCTGTAATCTAATACTTGCTGAGTATGAATAAATCTCATTTAAACACTTGTTTGGCAAATATAAATTTGGATTTAATCTAAAATCCTTTTACAAATTAATATTATTTTAATTAATTTTTTAAAAAAAAAGGATAAAGCCTTGATTAATAAATTTTTAAGTACTTTATTAATGAATGTACAGTCCAAAACCATATTTTATTTTTAAATATTACATTTCTTTTTATTTAATAATTTATAAATATTTTATCATATATAAAGTAATCCAAAACAAACAACTAAGAACAAAGTTAGTAACAACTTCCAGAACAAAATTCTTAATAGAAAATAATTGTTTCTAACGAAAATGAAGGCTTCAACAGTCACAATAGTGGCAGGACAAAATATTTGTCAGGAGACAAAAAGAAAGGTAAGAAGAGGAATACTGGGTCAAAACAGAAAGTCGTAATCAGTTTAAAAGAGGAATACTTAATCAAATGTTGCACATATTCAGATTAAGAGGTCAATCATAACCTGATTCCAAAGGATTCACCATGGACTATAAAATTAAATTGAAGTGTTGTGCATATGAAGAAAAGCATAACAACTAGTAGACAATATCTTTTAGAAGTGGAACGCAATTTAATAACTTACGCTGATACACCTCGAAGCAGATGATCATAAGCTCGTCGCAACTTCTCATACGTTGAAGCATTTTCATCATTTAATTCACCTTTGGCATTTAGAATCTTGGCAAGTTCTTGCTCCATTTGGCAAAGTGACTTGATGTCAAAGTGAAAGATAAAATATAACATCAATAACAGCAGTTTAATGGATATTTTATGTACGGTAGGTAGATGAGGTAAACATATTCGACAATTAATGGATCTGTATTGCATAAGAAGCATTTCTAATAATACTCATTACTAGAACTAACATAGAAACCAATTAATAAAATTGATGCCTTACAGCGTGCGCTGACGGAAGAAGTTCTGCAGCAGAATCATGATATGAATGAAATGCTTCCTGAAAATTTTTCTTCTGATCTGCTGTGATATTAAGGTCCTTGGAAAACTGAAATAACAGAATATGAACACAAGAAAAGAAATGAAACATGTGAATATAGGGTACTACAAATAAAAAGTCATTGAAATCGTGAAAAGACCAAATCACATCTTCAAGAACACTACAACACCTGGAAAAAACTGATCAAATACCATCTTCTTAAACACAATTCTAGGCTAAAACATGCAAGAAAGGCTACAAGAACACCTTCCAATATACCAACCCAGGGTAGCTCAAGGAAGTAAGAGTCTTTGGACTTAAGAGGTTAAGATCTCAAGTTCGATTCTCACTTAAACACCTTGATTGTGAGAGTAAATTACAATTTCATGATACCATCCAAGTGGTGCAAAATTATTGTGCATGATGTGCAAGTGGAGGATCTGAGAAAAGGCAATGACAAATGGCAAATAAAATTTCACCTGTTAATAGAGTCTTGTGTACTAAAATATAGAACATGGCAACATAATTGGACATCAGTTGATAACAAACAACAAAGACATGTCCTAGAAACATTATTCATACACGTATAAATCTAGTGAACTTACTTCACCATCTTGCTTGGCCTGATTCTCACTACCAGCACGAGTTTCATCCGCAGTTTGATCCATTGCTAGATAATAGTCAGCTGTTACCGTTAGAATAACAAATTGAATCAATGATCATCAGCAAGTCTTTCTTTTCAAACTAACTAATAGGAAATTAGGGAGAAAATTTTCCTAGAATAGCTAATCATGAAAAGGCATAACATACAACCCAAAAAACAGAGAAAATGGTACACTCAATCAAACTGCCTATAAATTAATTGAAGAGAAATGTGCAACTGGAAAAAGAATGGTACTATCTGAACCTATTCTTCCCATAATTAATGATCCGAATAACTGAATGAATTACATGTCAGAAAAACAATCACTCCTAATCCAAAAATACAACTATCAGAGTTTCTGTGGAAATTGGTGATTCCTGCGGCTATTTAGAAATAGACACTTACACCAAAGAAATGCGACATCTGCAGTATGCAATAATTCAAATGTAGGGCGATGGTTCCAGCACGAACGGAAATAGCTGACGGTTCCTTCGTGATTGATGTTGCACTGTGGTCTGAAGCAGGGACGACAATTAGAAGAGGTCTGAGAACAAGTCCATATTTGGAATTCAAAAAACCCAAATCATACTTTTCCTTTGAGGAATGACTAATTCTTAGATTTGTTTCCTTTTCATTGCATCATTTAACTGAACAACATCTTAATCTTGCAGATCCTAACACTAATTTGAAAAGTAGAAATCATATAAACAGCAAATTGCAATTTGATTGTTGATAAGACGTGCTAAATGACAATGAATAAACAGAACAGAACAGAAGAGAACAGAAACATACAGTGAGGTCTTGGGTAATGTTGGAGATCTCTTCTTTAGCTTTTTTGGAAACCCAAAAGGAACCAACTTTAAGGCTCGCAACCTTGGTGAGGGCTTTCTCCATTTCTGGGTTTTCACCTCACCAGCTCCGCCGACCAGAAACACTGAATCAAGAACACAGTTTAGTCTCTCTACAAACAGAGAAGTGAGAAAAAGAAGAAGAAAGCTTCCTTCTTTCTTCTTTCTTCTTCTTCAAAAGCGCTATGGACTGAGAATCTCTCTTTTTTGAATTACAAATGGAACGAGTGAGGGCGCAAACGAAGGTGAGAGACTGTTAAATCTTTGGATCGCGGCTGATTAACGAACTCAAAGGACGCAAAGATGAAGATCGTGTTGAAGAAGAAGCGACAGCCCCAAATCCTAGGGTTCGCGATTTTATTAATATGAAACACTACAAAATTAGTAGAGGGAGGGTATTCCAGTTTATAGTTTATACTGGGGATAATATATATATATATATATATATATATATTGCGTCCTATATTATTTCATTCCTTACAAAGAAACCCTTATATTAATTTATTTTCTAATAAAGACATTAATTGTTTTTATATATATATTCAACAACTGGATTTGAAATTAAAATCATAATTATATATAAGCATGAAAATTTGTCCTAACTAATTTTTAAATAATATTATTATTTTTAATAATATTAAAATAATATTTTGAATTTTAATATTTAAAATAACTCAAAGTTGAAATTAAAATCAAATTAGGTTTAATTAACCCTAAATAGAAAAAAAATAAATATCCAAAAATAATATAAGGTTAAAATATTTTATTTATTTTCATAAATTAAGCCAAGAAGGGGTTAAAATTATTTAATTAAGATTTTAAACATAAATTATATTTAATTTACCGTTTAAAACAATTAAATAAATACTCAAAAAAATAAAAATATGAACATAATTTTTATTATATTTATAGAAATATTTTTTGTGAAATTTTTGGTGAAAAAAACGCAAAAGAATGGATTAAAAACCGATATCAAATAATCTCTTTTATAAAAAAAATAAATCTGATAATTCAGTGCAGCAGGAATTATGTTTAATTTTTGCGTGTGGGAAATGACCTCAATGCTATGACTCACACTCCCGTCCTAAACGGACCGTCTCTACTTCGAAATAGTCGGTCATTTGAATGTTAAAGGGTTATTACAGGGAAATTTCATCAAATAACCCTGAAAAAAAGGTGTTATTTAAAAAATAATCTAGTCAAAAAGAAATTTGCAAAAGTAACTTTTTTCAAAAAAATTGACCATTTTACCCTTCATTAATATATTTTTATTTCCGTTTCTTTCCCCTCATTTTCTCTTCTCTTCTTTTCCTCTTCTCCCCGGGCGACCGCTGCGCTCCCACTTCTCTCCCCCGCTACTAACATCCCTCATTCCCCGACGATCGCCAAACAACGCCAGACGCTTCACCGCGCGACTACTATATTCAGGTGAGTTTTTATTTTTTTCCCCGCTTGCATGCTGAGTATGATAGGTTTTAGGGTTGTAGAGTTTTAGGTTTTTAGGTGAATGGTTTGAATGAGTATGAATCTGACTAAATGTGTGAGAATCTTTCTGTATTTTACGTCCCACGCAAATTGCATTTTTCGTGGGACGCAATTTACAATTTGCGTCCCACAAAAAATGCAATTTGCGTTCTATACAAAATGCAATTTGCGTGAGACGTAGATTGATGAAAAATGCATTATGCGTCCCACGAAAAATGCAATTTGCACACTTTGCATCCCCATCAGCATTCATTTAACAAACTGTTTCTTTACAAATGGCACCAACCAAAACCATTATTAATAATTTTGATGGTCATGTTTCATGGAAATCCACCGGCACCCGCTTGGCAAGGATAAATGAGAGGTTTACTCACCTTGATCTTTTGGATAGGGCTTTGTATACCCAATTCCAGCATTTATGAAAAGCCCCGACAATATTTTTCTCAGGAACAATACTCCATCAGATGCTGATTAGGAAAATTAGCTCAAATTCGAAGGAGATAAGGTTCATGGTCAATGGTGAGGAGGTTTGATGGGGCATGAAGGATTATGCCTTGGTGATAGGCTTTAACTTTGGCAGATTTCTTTGGGTGGAAAACAAGCAAGGTGAAGAATGTCCATCCCTGATCCAAAAATATTTTAGTGGTAAAATGATGGTTAGAGTGAGAGGTTGAAGTTTGTTTCCTCCAATGCTCTGATAAGGAGGATGCATGGAAGATGGGACTCATATACCTTATTTACCAGTACCTCTTCGCAGTTGTTAATAGGAGGATGGTAAGTATGGAAATCTTCCGCATAGTGGAGGACATGGAGATGTTCCTCCAATTTCCATGGGGAAATGTGTCATTCTGAGCAACCCTAAAGGGTATTGACAAAGATATTAAACACCTACAGGAGGTATATCTCGCCAAGAGGAAAAAACCTGGAAGGGGAAAGGCGTATGTGATGTCGCTTGTATTGTACATGGGTTTGCACTAGCCTTCCAAGTGTGGACCTATAAGCTTATCAAGACAATTGTCCCCAAATTTGCGGAAAGGACGGTGCGACAAGAGCCTGCATGCCCAAGGATAAGCTTTATACATCCTTCAGGAGTTATTCCGTCTAGGAGGTAGACACTTCCCTCCAAGAGTGCAAGGTTCTTACCAAAATTGATGAGTCTGAGGAGGTAGACACTACCCTTTAGGTGCACTTTGCGTCCTACGCAACGCATTGACAAAACTTTGTGTCCCACGCAAGGTGCACTTTGCGCCCCTCGCCCCTCACATACTGCACTTGATATAACATTGTTTTAGAATAATATAACATTGTTTTTGGAATATCAATATACATTTAAATAAACACATCTAATACATTTAGAATATGTCCAAATAAATAAACAAACAAATAGTTAGATAAATATATCATCAATCATCTTGTGTGATTCACTATCATCATATAATTAAACCCAGATCACATAATTCCTTAAACTAAAAATCACATAATGCCAAAAGAATTGGTCATTAAACTATAAAGCCACTCTTGTTGATGCATCATTTTTAATTTATTAAAACAACTCTTTTTTATTCATGCCAAAGGTTGTGCACTAAATTGTGAAGGTTGTGTACTAGATTGTTTTGCAGTAGATGGTGCAGGCATCATTGTTGAGCATGTTTCCTTGTTATGGCATCGACCACCGCATGAGCTGCACAGTCTCTATTCCTTACGAGGCTCTCCTTGTGATGGCCTACGGTTTATTGTTTCCGTCCTTTCTTAATCTTGATAGGGAGTTTTAGGCACACTCGTTCCTTGATATTTTCCGGAATATCCTAAGAACCTTTAATGTAAACTGGATAACATATCTCCGCATATGTATTGCACCACGCTTCAATTAAGTAAAATCTGGAAAATGTGTTTTAAGTCATAAATTCAATCTTAGAATTAAACAACTAACTACATTGTGATTTAAGTAAATTCTCTAATCTTGAGAAACACTCATAGGGAACAGATTTCCGGGAACGGGCAGCAGCCAAGGCATGTGTACAAGGAAGACCAAATACATCAAATACCCTACAAGTACATATTCGAGCTTGAAAGTCAACTTGAAAAAATCATATTCACCGTCATGCACATGGAACTGGAATCGGTTAAGCGGATTAATATTATAGAATATGGCCTTCTCGGCTTGGTCACGTAAGAACTTTTCATAATATGGAGATAAACGTTATGTGTGATTGAAAAAAATTTCTCTTCTTTGATGAAAACATACTTGTATTGTGAATCTTAAATAGTTAGTTAAGGTTGATATATAATATTTTCTAGCATCCCTGCTCTAACTATTAAAGCTCTCGACGTAATTTTCTGTCATTTGACTGTATCGCGAACCGGGAAAAAAGCACGACTCCATCTCTCAAGTCCTATTTGTTTCAGATAGGCAACAATCCGAGGGTCCTTAGCCTTGATCTATCAAAATGCTGATGGAATTGTGACATATGTATGCGCGAGAGGCCATATCAAACTCAAGGTGACAGTTATCGATTTTAAATTTGGCCATAATATTCATTTTCATGTGGTATGTGCATGCACCGTGATGTGCTTCTGGAAAAAACCGAAGACAAGACATTGACAATACTTGGATATTTATCGGATACGAAGACGAGATCCAGGACTAATCCAATTGTCACTCTTAGTTGTTGCATAAAACATGTCCAAGAGTTATTATTCTCCAAATCAACGATGCCAAAAGCAGCGGGATATAGTTGTTCATTCGCAACCAATAGTTGACATCTAACCTTGTGCTTAAGAAAGCTAGCATCAACGCACAATACAGGACGACAACAACTTCTGAAACCCCTAATTGAGACGCCTAAGGACATGAACATATACCTGAAGTGGCCATGCTCATCTGTCTGAATGTCAGTTATGGTACATGGGTTATTCTTTGCCAACATGAACATGAACATGAACATTATTCTTTAACCACGTTGTATCTAGAGTACAACACAATATTAGAGGATATTTGGCGCACTACCTGTGTTGTACAACCACGATCCCAATGCTCAGAGTCTGATGTACTGTCGTACTATTGGTGACCGTTCAACGGAAACATGCCACATGTTCTAGAAGAAGATTCGACTGTTGGTGTACTTCAAGTATAAATTGCTACTCAAGGACAACGGACGAACTGCCTCTCGAAGTGATTTTTGCCCTTAATATACCATTGCTTAAGCTCCATCTCTGATTATCCAATATCTCTCAAGCTCAAGCATAAACTACTCACTATCTCACTGTGTGATTACTCTATAATTAGTATACTATCTTTTTTGTGTGAAATCTCAATGTTGTAAGTTGAATAGAGGGTGTTCTGTTCAATAGAGAGTTAGTTATAAGTTTAGAAGCAGTCGGTTGTTAAGTCCTGTAGTTTCTAACTGGGTTTTGTAGTGTGTTCTATACAAATCAAAGTCTTTTAATTAAATTTGTAATTCAATCAATAATATTGAATAATACAAATTGAATTAAGTATGATTTGAATAATACACTTAATTTTTTTTATTTAATTGAGTAATAAGTTTATTTAATTTTTTTTATTCTGTTAATTAATTTTTAATATATATATATATATATATATATATATATATATAAATCACTTATAAAAAAAATAAGAGAAATAATTGGGAGAGGGAATGACGTGCCACAATCTGATTCGTTAAAAAAAAATATTTCTCTTCTCTCTCTTATCATACTTTATCTTTTTTTCAGTAAGTGGTTAGTGACAAGGTCATCCCATCTCACATTCCCTCTCCCAAATATTTTTTTTTATAGTTATTGAAAAAATTCTTAAATAATGCGAAAAAATAAATAAATAGTGTATTAAAAAAAATTGATTGCCTAAATGTTACGAAAAAGAAAAAGAAATTAATATATTACACGGAAATAAGTAAAAAATATAAAAAAAAACATGTGTTATTTGAATATTTAGATAATCCTTATTTAATTCGTATTTAATTAAACTAGGAAGAAAGAAATTAATATATTACAGGGAAATAAGTAGAAAATATAAAAAAACATGTGTTATTTGAATATTTAGATAATCCTTATTCAATTCGTATTTAATTAAACTAGGAAGATACTAGTGTGATGCACACGAATAAAAATATATTATTACAACGTCCCGCGTTTATCAAATTTGATATTGAATTTAAAATATAAAGTGTTATTAGCCTAGTTGGTTAAAAAGTTGTACTTGTTTTTGTTAGGTTGCGAGTTTGAAATATACCTATAGCGTTTTAAATTTTATTTTTAACCGTTAAGTTTATGGGCAAGTCAACCCAAAATCCGACCCAAATATCCATTACTCTTACATATGTATCCAAATTAACCACAGCTCTCGACCCGACAATTCAGACACTTTCAAAATTAAGCATCATATTATATATATATATATATATATATATTTGAATTCAATCCATCCGAACTCAATTCAATACGAAATAGTCAATTCAAATTATTATTTCGAATCGAATTAGATTTCAGATTAATCATTTTATTGCTAACTTACTTCTAATAAACTTTTAAATAAGCCCATTAATAATATTTTAAACAAA